>NW_010300001.1:79804-143849 GCF_000700745.2 Antrostomus carolinensis | reverse complement strand
CTACACTTGCCCCTATTATATTTCATTAAGTGGCCTCAATAACACACGCTATTATAAAACTAAGAAAGTAGCTTCCAACAGTTGGTTTCCAAAATGTCAAAATTCAATCACACTTTTCTAAAATGCCGGGCAAAACTGATGAATAAATAAGAAGCACAATTTTTGTAGACTATTTTAGTTTTGAAGGAATCTCAATTGGTCCTCCAGACTGACATCCAGCTCACAGTGGCACTAAGTCCAGATAGAACAGATAATTCTGTCTTTCACTGTATGAGCACTGTCCTTCTGTGTGAGGAAAAAGGGGAGAAAAGGCTCCTGAGAAGTCTGTAGACATGCAAAAATAGAAATGCTTGTTTTGTGTGTTTGCTTCAGGCTGCAGTTCCCTTGTTTCTGTGGCCATGCTGGTCAAAGGCACCACACTTCTCAGAAATTCTTTAGCTAAGGATTTCCAAAATTTGAGCTCAGTTTTACAGCTTCTTCAGGTACAGCCTCCTAGTGAAGGACATGTTTGTTTGGGGTTTCCTACTCACTTTGTCTTTGATTGATAGAGCCAGCTGACAGACTAGAACAGCTTTAAAGGTATTTCTGGTTATTCAGCCTATTTGTGATGCTGATGTGTTGTGTTCAATAGGATTAACTCATTTGATGCTTATTCCTTTTAACAAGTCTTCCATTCCATGCTTATCCTTAGCCATGCATTTCACATATGAGCTATCATCTTATTGGAAAACAGCTAAAGCATTGCAGTGACGGACTGTGGTCTTTTTCTGCTGGGGACTGTTGAAGTTTTTGCTGAAGATCTTCACCCATTTGACCTCAGTCCTTGCTTGAGACTCCTGGAGCTCTCACCTGTATACTATGGCAGTTAGAATCACAGAATCATAGAATAGTTTGGTTGGAAAAGACCATTATGATCATCTAGTCCAACCATAAACCTAGCATTGACAAGTTCACCACTAAAGCATGTCCCCAGGTACCACATCTACACATCCTTTAAATACCTCCAGGAATGGTGACTCCACCATTTCCCTGGGCAGCCTGTTCCATACTTGACAACCCTTTCAGTGAATAATTTTTTCTTAATATCCAACCTAAACCTTCCCTGGTGCAACTTAAGGCCCTTCCATCTTGTCCTGTCACTTGTTATTTGGGAAAAGAGACCAACACCCACCTCAGTACACCCTCCTTTCAGGTAGTTGTAGACAGTGATAAGGTCTCCCCTCAGCCTCCTCTTCTCCAGACTAAACAATCCCAGTTCCCTCAGCTGCTCCTCAGAAGACTTGTTCTCCAGGCTCTTCACCAGCTTTGTTGCCCTTCTTTGCACACACTCCAGCATCTCAATGTTGTAGTTGAGGGGCCCAAAACTGATCACAGTACTCGAGGTGTGGCCTCACCAGTGCTGAGTACAGGGGCACAATCCCTTCCCTGGTCCTGCTGGCCACACTATTGCTGGTACAAGCCAGGATGCTGTTGGCTTTCTTGGCCACCTGGGCACACTGCTGGCTCATGTTCAGCTGGCTGTTGACCAGTACCCCAGGTCATTTTCTGCTGGGCAGCTTTCCAGCCACTCCTCCCCAAGCCTGTAGTGTTGCATGGGGTTGTGACCCAAGTGCAGGACCTGGCTCTTGGCCTTATTAAACCTCATACAATTGGTCCTGTCCCATCGATCCAGCCTGTCCCGATCCCTTTGCAGAGGCTTCCTACCCTCAAGCAGATCAACTCCTGCCCAGCTTGGTGTCATCTGCAAACTTACTGAGGGTGCACTCAATCCCCTCATCCAGATCATTGATAAAGATATTAAACAGGCCCCAAAACTGAGCCCTGGGGAACACCATCTGTGACCAGCCGCCAAGTGGATTTAGCTCTGTTCACCACAACTCTCTGGGCTTGGCCATGCAGCCAGTTTTTTACCCAGCGAAGAGTACACCTGTCTGAGCCTTGAGCTGCCAGCTTCTCCAGGAGAATGCTGTGGAGACAGTGAACACATCCCATCCAAAGAGGTCTTCTTACTACATTTGGGCAGACGGTGAGCAACGCACCCTTCGTTTTCCACCTGAATTTCAGTTCGTTATTTTACATTTGTATTTCCAAGGCTCTTTTTATGATTGCATCTCCCTCCAAATTAGCAGCCACTGCACATCTCATTAAAACATTTTCCACTTCTTGCACTTCATTAAATGAAGACTATATAAGACTGGACTGGACAGCAGCAATGGACTTTGTCACACAGCATTAGCTATGTCACTCAGTGAATGCCTTGAACTTTTGTAATTCACCCTTAGTCTATCTACATCACAGAGCACAGTCCCAAGTGTGGAGTTTTTCTGGTAGACTTTGTTATGTGGCATCAAATACTTTGTTAGTTGGACATAAACTACACCAATTATTACATAGAAATCACTCATTTAATTTACCTTTCACCTCTTTTGAAAGGACTTCTCCATCTCAGAGTGGGTAATGATTTCTCTGCACGTGCAGTTCTTACTGCCTCTGCTGTGACTGCCAGTAAGAGTCACAACTATATGATGATTTTTTCAAAATCTGGAAATCATCCATGAGTATCTGGACTTGGGTCAGGGAACTAATGTCAAATGGTTCGTAGTAACAGCTCTCAATTATTACTCGTAGAGTACATAATGAAAAGAGTGACTTGGAAATGGAAGGTCCTAAATTCCATTGCCATCTCCCTCAGCCATCCAGTCCTCAAGACACACTTTAATATATACTTACTTTCTGTAGCACTGATAATCCTAGCTTTTCCCTTGATCCTCTTAAAGTTACAGAGTGTTGGGAGTAAACGATTTGTGTGTTGGATAATGAACTTTCAACCCCATATTAAATGATGTAATGCAGTTCAACACTGCTCTTGAAAGAGACTGACGTGGATATGCCTCATTCCAAATGTGCATGACTTAAAGGGCCCCATTATGGAAAAATAAATGCAGCTTCATAGCTATAATTACTTTAGCTGACATGTTTAGCTGAGCAGCAATAAAACATACATCATCTTAATATGTATTGTTATTCTTGCCAATGATTTGTACCATGCAAACTAAAATTGCCTCACCAGGTTATATAGAATAAAGTCAGTGAAAACCAGTTAGACTTGATAATTAAGCTAGATAAAGTGGCAAGTAGGTTTTTTACTGCTTAATAAGTTATTGTAATTTATTTAAGTACTAAAAGACAACATGAATTCCTTTCTTTTAGCTATGATTGATCCTGCTGTGGATGTGTTCAAACAGAACAGATATTTCATAACAGTGAATACAAAGGTTTTTATTTCATTTGGAGAGCTGCATTGGAATGTATGAAGATTTTAGGTTAAGAGATACCTCCAGCCTTGAAATTCTTCTGATAACTTGTGGGAGCAAAGCAACAAGAAGATAACTTCACTGTTTGTCAGGGTTTTTTTTTAATATGCTTCTGTCAGTACTGTCTGGGAGAGGACATTGTTGTTTAGGTGTTTTTCTTGCTATCTTCTCTCATCTGAAGAAAGTCAGCATGGTGGTAACAAGAACTGGGAATCTTTGTAATAACAGAAAAATCAAATTGTGTATTCATCCACCTTTTCCATTTGAAGATAATTATTTTATATATAAAATGTACAGCATTTATACTTCTTGGGATATTTTCAAGCACTTTAGCATAAAATGAGATAATGATATTTCATCAGCCAACAATATCCTTCTTTCAATTCCCTTGGGGAATTGAAACTTCCCTTTGGGACAGTTTTTGTTACATCATTGTGCAAGATGAGCTTGTCAGTTTGTTATTTTTTTTTAAATATTCCATAAAGAAAATCAGATGAGCAATTTAATTTTAAAAAATAGAAGCAGTAAATCAAACCTAAAATTTGCAGGAAAAAAAAAATCCATATGTTGTTAATTTTTTTTAATTGTTGTTTGACATTCAGTAACAATTTGAAGCAATATCTTAGTCCAAGATTTCAAACAGAGCACAGTTGGCTTTTTAGTCATGGCTGAACAGTCTCTTAAGGGCACTAGCACTTATGTTCTGTATGCCAGTGAATATAGGAAAAGACAAATGTCTCCAAAACAAAGACCTGATTTGATAACTTATTTGCAGTTACTCTTAATTTTTGTTTATGACTGTGTTGTAAAGGATGTATTCTTATGCAAGCCTAATGTTTATGAGGTGTTGTGAATTAATGGTTGCTTTTTCAATGCTGTCAGTTGAACGCAGGTGTATCTTTGTACTCATTATACAGGCCACCGATTTGCTATGGTAGATAAGGTCATAGGGGTTAAATGGTTTGTCTGAAATACGATAAATAGTACAACAGGAAAGAGAATTGGTTTACACGTGGATGTGAGATGAGAAATTGAGATGGAATTGTAAATCTCTAGGAGGCATTTGGATGTGCAGTACTGAGAAACAGGGAATCTTGAACGTGAACTGTTCAGCCTGAGCAAACATTTCTATGTAAGTAAATGAATTTTAAAATGCTGAAATATTTGGAATTTAAAGCCTTTTTGTTTTCTGGTTCTGGATGATCCTAGATAAGAAGACTTGCAGTACTTTTCATTGAAGGGTATAATATTTGGTTGGTTTCTTATACAGATGTCTAATCAAAGGCCTTACTCTGTTTTATAATTCATAGGTTTATAAAGCATTTTTAGGACATCAAATAGGAATGCATTTTGGGTCCCAGTGTAGGTGGTGGAAATGAAGACTGAAGATGGTCAACACCTTGGAAAACCAAATCTCTCAAGAGCCTTTTGAAAGTGGAACTGCTCCCAGCCAACAGTAACAGCTGGATTTCACAACAGCTTAAACAACTTCCCAGCTGGATGTTGCTTCTATTCCCATTTCTGTAGACACAGGTAACATTATAAAAAGAGAATGAGAAACTTGAAGATCAGTTTACGGCGCCTCTATAGCACTTACTTCATTATTACTGGCAAGTCATCCATTCCATGGAGCCAAAGAATAGCAGAATCATCTAGATTGGAAGGGATCTCCTGAGATCATCCAGTGTAACACCCTGCTCAGGCAACTGAAATCCCTTGATGTGTTAGCTATGGGTAGAAAAGGAGTTATTTTTTTAAAAATGTTAAACTGAAGAAATTTAGGAAGAAAACCTTTCCTGTGAGAGTGGTGAGATGCCCCTTCCCTGGAAGTGTTGAAGGCCAGGTTGGATGAGGCTTTGAGCACCTGATCTAGTGGAAGGTGTCCCTGCTGATGGCAGGGGGGTTGGAACTAGATGATCTTTAAGGTCCCTTCCAACTCATATCATTCCGTGATTCTGTGATTCTGTGAATGTTGGATAGGGAATAACACTAACAGTGTCTTGAATTTTGAAGTGAGGAGTTATTAATCTACTGGATGCATCACACAGCTAGACCTTGATGGGGAAAGCCGGGCAGCAGGATGCTGCCGTCCACTGCCAGGAGTTGTTGTGGTCTTCCTCTGTTGCCATTCTGACTGTCTGTCCTGTCTCTTCAACCTTAGGCTGTTCAGGATCGAAACTGACCCTAGTTATATGGGTGGTCAGCCCCTGGCCGTGAAGCCAAGCAGCACAGATTGGCTGGTGTCCGTGTTGCCCTTCACAGCAGCCTGCCCAACGCTGTGTGGCACAGCAGTTGGCTTTGGCTCTCTGGACCCTGCCTGGTGTGCCTGAGGCTTGAAGAATCAGCCATTATTCTTTCTGTGCATTTCTCATTTTAAAGTTTCTGAAATAAATTGAGATCTTTTTGTCCAACTCACCAGGGCAATGTTTTTATAGGATGGGAGTGAAGACAGGCATGCATTTTTTAGAGTGCAACATAAGGATTTTTAGGGGTTTGTGGGACGGAAAATCTTCTGGGATATAGCACTGAAGGACTGGGTATGCAGAAAAAGATGGAACAGGTATAACCTTACCTGTACTGCTTTTTGGCCATATGTCCTGGTTTTCAGCTGGGATAGAGTTATTTTTCTTCTCAGTAGCTAAAGTAGCATTGTGTTTTGGTTTTAGCATGGAATTTGTTATGAAGAGAACCTTGATAACATACCAATGGTTTCAGTTGTCGCTAGAAGTTGAAGGACTTTGTCTTTTGTTATCTACATGTGCAAGGTCTAGGGAGGTGGGGAATATTAAAATTACTAAGCCAAACTGACATTTGCATATGCCAATGGGGTATTCCATATCCTAAAACATCATATTCAATATATTAATGAAGGTTTCTCTCTTGTGGGGCATAAGTTATTTTCTGGCCCTCAATTACTTGTCAGTGTGAATGTTTTCCATTAAGTCCAATTCCAGTTAGTACTGTTCTGCAGTAAAAATAATAAATTATTTCCTTCTTCCTAAATTAAAAATTATCTAGGTTGATTTGTGGAGTCAGAAAACTTCTGTTTTCTGCAGCAACTTTACTGTCCACTCCTTGCTCCATGCTGCATGTAACACAGCAGATAACAGTGGTTCCTGTTGTAAGGATCTTTACATATAAACATTAGTTTTGACAAAATTTGAGTTTAAATTTTGTCCTTAGAAGCCTTTGTGCCTTCTAAACTATTTGAATAAAGCTAACACTTTACACAATGTTTGGCAAAATAAGAATTCATCAGTATTTGTGTTACAGATTTGTGGAAAGTGATTTTGAAATATTAGTATTACAGCTTTTCTTCAGAAAGTATGTACATTGTCTCTTATTTTCAGAAGAAAATTAAAACAAGCTGAAATATACACCTGCTACCTATAGGGACTGTGCTGTGCTCCTACCCAGCGTGGTCACGGACTGATTGCTGTTGCTGTGCCACAGAGCAAGCAAGGAATGCACTCAGTAGATCAATCAGATTGCTCTCTTTGGTATTGTTTACAATAATTGTTAATTAGTTTCCTAGGATAGTATCTCATTTGTGGTCAAAATAAAATGTACACCAGATGGAGAGAAAATGAATACCGAAGCAGTATTCTATTCAAATATGTTATTATTGCATGTAACTCTGTAATGGTGGTGGTTTTGGCTGTGTAACTCCAGCAACAGATAGATCAAGCAGATGACATTGCTTAAATATTATTCAGGGTTTTACTGGGTGAACCATAAACAATTGATACATGAATGCTTTTTGACTGTCTTCTTCCATGTGTTGTAATTTGATATTGTGACTAACACTTTTTCCTTTAGACTTTAAGTTCAAATTTTAAAGTTGCAGAAAATGTTTGAATGTGCAGAAAGTGTTACTTCTAATATGGTTCAAATTTTTCATTATAAGTCCTACTTTTCCTTAGTTTTGAAATTGGCTTTTAAAATGTGGTGTATAGATGTACTAATATAGAAACAGATACATTCCTAAAGATGAAGAAAAAGATCAGGGTTGAAATGTTTGGAGATGGTATATTTTTTTTTATTTTTTTTTTTTCCTTGCAACAACTTTAAACTTAAAGAGACTCTTACACCTCATGGAAAACATTGAGAGAGTATGAGTTACTTTCTTTTAGAAATTCTATATTTATACTCGTCTTTTTTTAAATTATTATTATTCCTATGGATGATTTCATGTGGAAGCAAGATTATTATTACTTTATTTTATGTTAAGAATCTGATTATTCATGTCATTTGTCTATCCCCTGAAATTATAGTTTGTTATTTCTCACCCTTTTGAAATGATTATGATGTTACAAAGACAAAGCTGATGAGGTAACATATTCCTAAACATGAGTAGATAATTAGTCAGTAATTTCAGTGGGATTCTAAATGTGCTTTAATTTAAGGATATGCTTAGTAAGCTTCTTCAAGTGGTCCAAAGCTACTTATTTTGAAGTAATTCTACTGCTCCTATAGTAGATACCTGTAAGGCTTAAGAATAAGTAAATAAAAGTTCCATAAACAGGTGCAGAATTTTTTCTGTAGGTTTTCTGTTTAGAATAAAGAATCACTGGAATGCAAATATTTCTGGAGTCTTTCAGCTTCATGATGGAGCCATGGAAACTTTTGGCATGACCTTTTCACTTTGTACAATGAGAATGGCTGAGAGATGATGAACTTCTATACTTCTGTGCAAACTGTGAGGGGTATCTTGGTAGTGCTCCAAATATTCTGACACCTTCCTGAATCTGAACATTCCAGAAAAAGGCTGGTGTAAAACCACTTAATAATTTTCTGATTTTGAGACAGAATAAAAATGCAAACACAGTATACAAAATTCATATCCTTATCACATTAAGAGGATGTTAAAAAGGTTATGGGAGGTGCACAAATGTATGGAAATAACAAAACCAGAGTTGGTCAGAGGACCTTAGTTGTGCTTTCCCTTTAAGGTCTTTAGAAAGCAAAGTTTTATGTGCAATCAGATTGTATTTCCAAATACAAGAAGGTCGGAGTCAGACTATTTTCATAGTCTAAGATAAAACGTTACACATGATATAAAAGATAATTGTTTAAAAAATTTAAAGAGACCCTATGCAGATTTTATTTTTTACAGTGAACTAAATTATTTAATGTATACCGTGCTTTTTCTTTAGGGAGGGCATAAATCAAAATCCATTTATTATGAGGTGAAAAATATATTACTGAATTTTACACAAGTGCTGTCACAGAGCAAATGTCTGTGTGGGCTTTTGCACAAACTTTGTCTATATGTACAATGACGTCCACAGTCACAGGTTTATCATTTTGAAACCTTGGGAAAATATATATACATAGAGAATTTTGTAGAACCTTAAAAATTCTCTGCAATTCATATACAAAAATAATTCCTGTCCAATACAGGGTGTTATTGTTAAATATAGATATTCTAATTGACACTGAAATGTTTCTCCCATTTTCCTTTTCAAAAGCAACTTCACTACAAGTTTCACAGCGTTTCCTGTTTGAAGTTATGATGACGTTTTAAGTTGTTGACTCTTTAAATAACACACTTTACAAATAAATGTACAAATAAATAAGGCAACATCAAAGTGGTAGATATTAATTATACATGGAGATAGAAGAAGTCTTTAATGGCAGATGGGGCCCTTATTTATCAGGCACTGGGGTGTAAGATGTTTTGAGACGGTTTGAGAGAGCAAGAGGTAAAAAAAGACTTGGAAAATTAAGTCATGGTGCAGCAAAGCAGGTACTGGCTCTGACAGCTGCCCAAACCTTTGGTCTCCCAGTGTAGGTTCCCTTTACTCCTTTTTAGTTTTTTACAGTCTATATAAAGAAAGGTCATCAGGCATCTCACTGCTTTACCTTCTCATGAACTTCTCTGTAACATTTCCTCCTTCCTTTTATGGATGGCCAGAGAGCATCTAAAATGTAAGAGAAGAGCATGCACAGAGATCTTCTGTCCATGGAGACTGAAATGGGAGTTGAATGTGACAAATTGGTGTCAGTACATATAGGTGAATCAGTCTTGTTTCTCAAACTCTGTGAGTAAGCACACCAGATTTCTTTGCAGTCTGAAAAGGCACACTCTGAATTAACATAAGCTTCTCCCTCTTGTTATGGTAACTAGATTTTCTGTAGAAATTGTTCCAAGATGCATTTTAAAACAAGATATTTTTTAAAATTATTGCATCTTGGAGAAAGCTTCCCCTCTCTCCAGTTAAATTCTAATACAATTTCAGCTTTGGCAAAATTAACTCAAAACAATTACAATTTGAAACAACAAATCTGTCCTATATATGCCTTGTTTTATGCACTGTTCTGCCTAACGTCTAACTTACAAATAATACAAATTTCTGAATTCATTTGAGGGAAGTAACTCTAAACTGGGAAAGTGCAAAGCTGATCTGTGATAGAAAAAAGTCAGTAAACAATTGCATCAGCACATCTGAGCGCACGGGACAGGTTTTAATGGGGTAGAACGAAAATACCTGTATGAAGTATGAGTCAGAACATAGAAATCTTGCATAAGAGAAGGAATATTAATTGTAAACCAGTGGAAGAGAAGGCAAAATCAACACAAGAGCTAAAAAGTCTGAATTTTAAAAGTAGTAAGAGAAAAGAAACTACGAGGGGAAAAGGCAAAAGAAAATGATTTGTCATTTGTGAAAGCAAGGAACTAAACAAAAGCAACTGCTAAGTACCTGAATCAGAAAACTATCCAGCCATATGCTCAAGTGCATTCTTGTTTAACAAAACATTCCACAGCCAATTAAGCAATCACTGGGGTCAGGAGAAATTTTCCATAACCGCAGTAAGAATTAGTTTATTCTCTTAGACCATTTTTTTTGTTTGTTTTTGAATTCAGTAAAACATAGATCTTGTGTTCCTGTTGTTTATAAGATTACAGAATATGAGGCTGATAAAATAAAAAAAATACATTTTTAAAGTTCATATGTGTAATTTTAAATTCACATACAATGAAAAGTATAGACTTCTAGGACGGAATAGTGTACGCCTCAGCCACACCAAGCACATCATCCCATCTTTTTCAGATGTTCTCCACACTCTTGATTCCATTTTCATATTTCTAGGAAAAATGAAACATGCTGTGTTGTGTGATGTAGATCATTTCCCTAGAACCCCAGGAAAGAGATCATGTTTCAAAGCCATAAAACCTTTACTGAGACTACCTAATTTACTACTGTCTAATGTTAAATTTTCTGAGTAACAGCTGATACTTAATAAAGCAGCAAAACAACAGCCTTTTCTTCATAAATAAGGTCATTAGCAATCACATCAGAAGAGAACAGGAGTATATATTAATTAGCATGTGAAGCAGGGGTATAAAGACAAAATGCATTGCTCAAGATCGCCTAGAAGATCTTTTTCAGCAGTAATTATAGACCAGTAACTATTAGGGCAAAATCTCTAAATTTTAGAGTCCAGGCCATGCAAGTCTGATCGTACATGGAATTACTTTCTTATACAATCAGTTGTACAAAATATGCAAGTAGCTACGTTTGGTTGGGATATCATCTTAATTATTCTGTATTTTTAATACAAATTAGAATGGACTGTGGCTTGGTAATTGGGGAATATGTATTGGTGTTGTGTGAACTTTGAATAAAATATATAGACTCATATGGATGGTATCTTTGAATGAGCAATCTCTCTTTTTTTTTTTTTTTTTTTTTTTTTTTTTTTTTAAACTGTTTTTGTGGTTTCTTAAGGACCTGGCATGCAAGTCACTGTGTTCTGAGTTACTGTACACAGATTGGGTTGTTTTTGTTTCTGGCACTTTGAAAGAAAGTGCTGGAGAAGTAACAATTCTGAAGGAACTGTTATTCAAATTATTCAGGTTCCTGATATCAGAGCACTTGGCAAGTATACCGGGGGATTTAGTTTGATTTATTTCTAAACTATTACAGTTTGTATATATATATATATATACACACAATATATGTATATATATACACTATATATATATATATAGACTATATATATATATACACACATATATACTATATATATATATAAGCTGTGGATGCATGAACGGGATAGTTTAAAATTCTTTCAAACTTGAGTATTTTGTGTGTGTCTAGTTCACTAAGTCCCAAGCAAGGATGAGACTTTTTATTAAGTAAGCAAGATAGTTCAGTTTGTTTGTTGTGTAAGTTTTCTGAGATTACTATCCTTCTTAGTAGTAAAGTTGTTTAGAAAAATAATGTACTTGTACCTCTATATATCTTTCAGACTTATTCAGGAACCAGTAAAAGTTGATGCTACAATTCAGATTGTTATGAGCACAGAAGCTTTTATCTTCTCTCTAACTTCTTAGGCACGAAGGTAGCATTGTGAACAAAACACTGGATTTTCATGGGTCCTTGCTGGCAGTTATTAAGTCAATTTGGCAAACAACAATTTTGGGGTGGGCAAACATTTAAGTCTTTTTGGGCTTATGTTTGGAAAGTAATCCCTTTTTTATTTAATATGCATGGGGCATTCTTCATGTGAAACTTTCAGTAAAGTATGCAGACTACAAGGTAGTAGTCTCATAAAATACCTTTTCAAATATTTTAAATTAAAATGAGGAAACAAAGGACTCAAAGAATTCACTAATGCTTTTAAATCAGGTTTTTCAGGAGCTGTTTTAGCTGTCCCACAGGCTTCATGGAATTTGCTTGGCTGTGCCCCTAGAATTACATCAATTTGCCATCTCTGAGGGCAGCAAGATACCAGCTATTTAAATACTGAAGTTTAATTATTACACTTTGTAGGCTTTCCCTTTTGAATGGCTGTATTTTCTGTTTTATGTTGTAAAATCTGTTACCACTGTGATTTATATTATGACAGATTACAGATCTGGATCAACATGCTGCCTTATAAATACACTGTTAAATTATTTTCCTAAGTATCCATTTCAGCTGGCTGAAATTAAGCCGATGGGTAAAGTATATGGACACCCTAAAATTGCAAGTTTTTCCAATACTTGTGCTGAATTATGTGTCTCTGTAAAATACTTATCAGCAGCACAGTGTGTTGTAAAAGTGGGTAGAAACAAGGCATTTAAAGGCTTTCGCACAAAGGAAAAGGAGTGTGATAGGATTACCACAGGATGCAAAAGAAGGGATTTTTATCTGCTGAAGGGTCTGGAGACAAGGTACTGTTATTCAGATTATTCAGGATTATTCAGATAGTGGTATCTTCTCTCTGTAAGAGTGTCAGAACAAAAATTTACTATTGAAGGAGGGCTACATAAATTGAAATAATCTTCAGATTAGTATCCATTCTTCTGCCATAAGATGATGCAACATTTGAAAGAGAATATAAAAAACTTTCTACGTTGCCCACAGTGTTTGATATAGCATATGTTTTTGGGAATAAATGGCAACCCAGAAGATACTACATGAAAGTGATTCTTTCTGTACGACTTCTGAAGCAAAAGGACAGTGATACCACATTTCAGCATTCTTTTCCTCTTACTTGAAATTTGTTTTATTGATCTATTACGTGACTATTAAACCCATTCTTTTTCATGGTCTTGATGGTAGCTAAGGTTTTCCTGTTTTAACTTATTCACAGGCAGTAGAGTTACTGTGGCACAGGGGTGGCTTTCATTTTAGTCACATGTTGCTGCTGCTCCGCTAAAGTGAGGTTTGTTGCACTTGCTTTTAATATACTTGTGGTGTCTGAAACCTTGGAATCAATTTATGTTGTCTATTGATATAAAAGACAATTACCATTTTGATTAGCTTCATGTGTGGCTATTTTTCCAATAAAATTGCCTTATTTTTTGAGTCTACTTGCAAGTGAAGTTAACTGAAGCAAGAGAGTCTCATGTCACGGAACCAGCTTGTTGTCAGAGTCGAATAGCAGAAGGACAAGAGCAGCAGCAAGGGAAATCCTGTTCAAATGTATAGATGGGGGAAATGCAGTGAGGGGGGTTAAGCACAAGAATAGTTTGTTCCCAGGGCTTGAGGAATCTCCATCCTTGGAGATCTGTTAAATTCTAATGAGCAAGGTCCTGAGCAACTTGACCTGGCTTTGAAGTTATCCCTTCTTTGAAGAAGTGTTTGGATGAGATGACCTTCAAGAGGTCCCTTCCCTCTTAAATTATTCTAGGATTCTAAGGATATGTGGAGATAAAGTTCTTCAGGAAAGCTTGTTTCATGATAGTTGTTCCCAAATAATTCTCTCATGAGGCAAACTGTAGCCAGTGAGTGCCTAACTGTTCTATGGTTGATGAGAACATTACATTCATTCAGGTAAAATATAACTTGATGCATGAATCCTTTGCTGGCTTGGGAACCGTGGGTTGCACTTTTTGAACATAGTTACAGTTTAGACCTATCTGCTGTTTGTCTAAGTCACAAGGCTGTTGCACCTGAATTCCAGGAAAAATGAAGCCCAGTCATGGCAGGTCAGGTTTGGTCCTCCCAGCTGCATCAGTGCCTCAGTGTCCAACGGTCTTTGGTGGGTGAGGTCTCAGCACCATCATTTACAGATTAGGGTCTCAGACATAAGGATGGTATTTCTCCAAGTTGTATTTAAAAGCTCAGTACCCACCCATCCAAAATGAAAGGAGATCTGGAGTCAGCAGAGGTTTTGAAGCTGATTCTCCAGTGGTCAAGGCTAGAACTGAACCCAGTGAAGTGCTGCTTCTGCAGTGTGGCAGCTCCACCTGCCAACCCATACGGTGCGCAAGGGAAGGGGGTCAATTGCGTTTGGATATGTTGGTTTCCAAAGTTGAAATGGTCTCCTTTCATTGTGTAGCTTATAGGCCGGTTTATGTGCTCAGTAATCAGAAAATCTGGTTTATGCACTCTATCTTAATATTTAGATAAGTGAAAATGCAAAGAAACTGGTGCTTGTGATTTAAAAATTTTTCAATGTCTGTTTTTGTGTTGAGACCTTAAAAAGCATCTCTCTCACACAGATGATTCTGTGTCAAGGCTAAGGGTTACCACAAAGTATTTCTGTGCTTAATATCAGTGTATGTGTGTCCTTATTTATATAATTTGGCTATGAAGATGCATTCTCAAATGTACAAGTTCCTCATCTCAGTTTCCAGTCCATTCCGTGAAACTTTTATCCCAGTTTAAAAATAAAATAATTAAGCTTTTTTTTACTAATTTGAAGGTAAATTTGAAGGTAACCTTCTGTTCTGCATTTGCATTTCTCATTCATTAGATGAGCTGAGAGCGGACTGTACCTGAGCGTTAGGAGCTTGCACGGTTCAGTACCTTGCTAATCTGTCAATCGACCTCCTGTTTAAATTTCTGATGAGTCAATACTTTTGAAATACAGTGAGTAAACCTTCTATTGATGCTACAGATCTTTGATTTTTAACATATTGTGTTACTAAACTATGTAGTTAATATTGTCCAGTACAAAAACCATCATGTCACGAGGCAGTATCAGATCTAGACAGCGCTCTTGGACTCTGCAATAACAGAAGGAAAATACCAAGGGAAGCCACTCGATGTCAGTGTTGCTTCACACAGATTTCTGTAGCACAGCATCATTTTAAAAAAAGCCCATTTACAGAGAAGATGTTAAAGTCGACCCCAAGCCATTTGAATCAGGTCTGACTTCTGCCTTGCCTGGATGTTCATCTTTATCTTGTGATAATTCTTATTACTCTGGTGAAGGAGGTACTGGGGTCACCATAGTGGCTCTTAAATGTCCTATATGATGAAGGGATGGAGATTTTAGCTTAATCTCTTTCAATTTAGGTCCACATTAAGTATTTGATGATTGAAATCAGGAATACTTTTAAAGCTAGATATTACTGAAAATAAATGCATTGCATCCAACTGTAGGAGATATATTGGCAAGCTTCAGAGTTTATGAATTATGTTTTGTTTGATGCACCAGAATTTCAGAGGGGGAAGTTCCTTAAATTTCAGTAGTAAATAATTTGCATGCTTAAATGTATGCTTCTTCCATGGCCTAGTTTAATATTTTATGTAATACATGTAATTAATAATCTATTTTTCTACAAATTCTCAAAATTCAGGAATGCTTTTTTGAAGGTGTTGATTTTTGTAACTGTTTTTGAGTTGTTCCATTTGTCATCACTCTCTTATCATTCCAGTAGCTTGCATAATGGTCTCATGTGCTGTGTTCTATGATGTGTGAACTGCACAGTTTGGTCTCTTTGAACTAGTCCCTGCCACTTATTTTAAATCTGACTTCTGTTCCCACCCAGCTGTGCTTTGTCAAACATACGTGGGATATTTCATAGGATTTCTCTTGTAATTTTAGCCATCTTTCCTAAAGACACAAGCTTTGTGTAACCAAGATTTTTGCCTGTCTTTTTTTCTGAAGTCTTTCATCTAGTATCCTCTTAATACTTTAGTTGTTGTTATCTGTATTTGACAGAAAGATCACAGTATCAAAACTGAGTTCATAGAAATTGTTGGTCAGAAGAGAAGGATGAATGGAAATTAGTTTCCCCACTGAAGAAAAGGTGAGGAAAGCTCAATCATTGTATATTCAGTACATATTCAGAGCTCAATCATATATATATACATATTCTGACAGTGGCCTGCCAGCCAGAAAGGTGGCTGTAGCTTTGGATTAATGATAGCACGTACTTTCCCTTGCCCAGTGAGGGTAGATGGGCGAACACAGGGAAGTGACTTGGATGCACTGGATATTCTTGGGGAGCAAATGAAGTACATCAGTAGGAACACAGGTTTAGTTAATCCAAATTGGTTTAATATTTGATGTTTGCAGGTATTTAGTAAGTGATCTGTCTTCCTGAGAAAACTTACAAAGAGCAAGTCACTCTGTTTCCACTGTGGCATCTATGCCTGCCTAAGGTACAAATAACTTCATTCAATTTCTGTGAGCATATGTAAACATAAGTATAGTTCTTGAACTTCCCTGTTAGTTTATGTGAAGACTAAAACCAGTTCTCATGCAAGAGTGCAGGGATTTCCTACAAAAGCTGCTTCCATATGAAGTGAGGATTAGGGCTCCTATCTCAGAGTTTGACAGAAATCTTTCTGTTTAAGGTCTAGGTTGGAGTAAGGTGTTTATTTATTTTTTTTTCTTTTTAAAGATCCTTAGAGGCCAGAGCTAGCTAATCAAACCTCCTACCTCCACGTATCCACCATGTGTGTAAATAGCCAGTGTATGTAAATATTAGAGGATCTGATGAAAATACAGGCTGCCCCCACAGAGGTTACCCTATTTTTATGGAACCTATTGTAAATCAGGTTTGAAAAGCTCACCAGATCTGATTTATAATGCAGTAATTATTTTTTTTATATAGTATCTCGATTCTAAATTTTGATTTATGATAGTTATCTTTTTAGTGTTGTACATATGTACACTACTATAATCACACTTTTTTGTATTTCCTAGAAAAAAACAACTATCTAATCACTTGAAAATAGGCTTTACTTATATAAGATCATAAAAAGAGCTAATTACAAAAAAGTCTAACCTTCTAGCAGTGTGTGTGTGAATACACTGACTTAAATGTATAAAAACCAAAGGTTCCTCATGCTTATCCTTTAGTGTTACAGAAAACTAAGTTTTATATGCCTATTTCAGGAAAGGACAGGGTCTCAGGGTCCTGATAGCTCAGGTACATCATGATACAGTTTAAAGTATAACAAGTCTACATAGTTTGGGAGTTTGCAGGTTATAGGTTTATAGATTAATGAAAGCCAAATGATGAGAGAATGTTTAAACATTGTGTGTGTGTGTGTGATACAGTATGTGCTTCAGTTAGGACATTGGTGTGTTTTAGGAAAGTGTTTTTTGATGTTTTGTTAAGATTCAAATGTTGGACTACTGTGTAGTGAAGTATAGGTTTTCTGTTATGCATACCTGTACATCTATTTTCCCTTAGAATTTTTGTTTTCTTTGTCTGAGGGAGATTGTGAACGATGTGTTGCTTTGTCCCATTGCTAACTAAGAGTACTTTATTAATTTCAAAGTTACAACAATGAACAATGTTTTTCAAGACTATTGATGATGTTCTCAACTCCAGATTTAATAATAATACAATTTTTTACTCATCAAAGTAATTGTTGGAGTAAAACAAAATTTCCATGCAAATTCCACATCAGCACGGACATCCCAAAGACTTTGCATGGGCAGTTCTGTCTGTGTCTAACAGGGTTTATTTTCAATTAGTTGTAAGAAGTTTGCACTCACGCATGCACACACCCATAGAGAGAAACCATCCCTTGTTATTGGTGAGGGACAAAAGTCTGTTGATATAGCTAATCCTAGGAGTTCAGATACTAATCTGGGATTGATGAAAACTGTCCGGATTTACTGACTCTGCAAATATGAGGTGGGAAAATCTCAATTACAGACTTTTTCAAACAGCTTCAGCACTTTGATGTGGGAAGTTTGAAGAATGGAGAGGATGTTCTTGTGTGTTTAGTGATGGTTCTTTGCTTTCATAATGGATTTTTTTGACTGTTTCAGAATAGTCAGAACTTCTAGCGAACCTTTTTTTATTTTTATTTTTTTTAATGGGATTAGTCTCTTTTACACAAGTACCCATATTTGGGTACATTTTTGTACATCTATGTGTAGAAATATATTTTTATTTCTTCTCCCCCCAGCAAATGCTATTACAGTTAGAGATATTAAACATTTTATCACAACTAAGCAGCCCTTGACAGCTGAGTAACTTTTGCTGTATCTAGGAGGATTCCTGTCCGCTTCTGATAATTGAAAGTAGTGAAAGATCTGTGTTGTAAAACACTTGGCAGCCATAAAAACCTTGATTATGAAGTCCTTGAACTAGACTTAAAAAAAGAAAAAAAGAAAAAAAGAAAAAAAAAAGAAAAAAAAAAGGAATCGATGCTTGGAGGTTTATTGCACTGAACAGAAGTAAGACAGACCTGTCTTATGTTTCTTCTACTGTGAAGTAAGACAATGTTGTCTTATGTTTCTTCTATACTTTAAGAAATGTAGATGGTTAAAGGATGGGCAGGGCAAGAAATAAGTAGGCCTGGAATAGTTAAAAGTGAGAGTCTGTCTTAAGCAATCTTTTCCTGCTATTTCTTTTCTTTTTTCTTTTTGCATTTCTAAGAGACACAGCAGGGGACACCACCTGGATGTCACTCAGTAGGATAAACTGTGGTGCATTTGCCCTTGTACTTTTCTCCCTATTGCATTTGGAAACAAAGTCTGAGTCTTCTAAAGTTGTTTTGGATGGACAATGCTTCAGTTTTGTTCATCTTAATCTAAAAAATAAAATGTAAATAATTTTCTACATATAAACCACAAATATTTTAAAAATAAATTTATTTTTATTGCCTACTGCAGAATAGTGATTGGGAAGACACTTCACCCTTGTGATGGATCTTACATTTTAACATAAATTTCTTTGCCATCCAGAGATATAAAAAACTTAAAGGAAAGCCATTGTGTCCTTGCTCCTTATCAGACAAGGCATTTAAATATCTTCACATTTAAGGCTCTTCCATGCCCTTATCACTTTGTGTGGGAACATTTTGTATCGTACACAAGGTGCATAACATTATTACAAGATCAAAAGTTCCTTGGTGAACTGTCTTCATTGTAGGAGTCTTTACTGGGTGGACTACCAAGAGCAGAAATGAGTAGATTTGAAGATAAGGGTCACAAGCATTTTTAGCACTTCCCACGTGGAGCCGATGGCTTGCAGTCCTTCACTGCACTTTGATCTTGTCCTTCACTTGTTTGATCTTGTCTGGAGGCTTCAGCCTACAGAGAAAATCTGTCTATATTTTCGGCAGGATTTATTGCTACCTGGTGTTCTGCATTTTCTACATAAATGAGCTTTTTACTGTCATTTAGAAGACAAAATATTGACAGAGAAAAACAAGTTTGCTAGCACCAGGGTTACTGAGGACTTCATGCCAGAAAAGCTCCCCCCAGGAGAGGCGAGGCTGCTCTCCTGGGCTTGGCAGGGAGATGCCTGCTCCGCTGGGCACTTCCCGCTCCTATTAGCATAGCCCAGCCTATATCGCACACACACTCAGTAATACCTCATTTTGCCACTGGACTGAGGCCAAAAGCACAAGCATTACAGGGAATATAAAGCGGGAGGTTACTGGAAAGAATCACAAATTAACGTGAGACTAGAACAAATTTTTGCAAAGAGCAGAAAATGTGATCTTTGCTATAAATGATTCTTTCATTTCATGTAGCTGTTTATATGACTGAAGTGTTTAATAAGTGTTTTTATTGAGTATAGTTAGAGAGCAGCTGTAGAAATCTTAAGTGCTTCTGTTCATTTTTTTTTTTCTCTGTAGTTTTGGAACTGCAAAATCTCAGAAGAAAACTGGAGACTGACACAGATCAGGCTGATTCCTCAACTGTGGGCTCTTCTGAACAAGGAACTGCTTTTGGAGGGTGGGAATGATGACAGGAGCAAAAAGAAGTGCATTCTGGAGGAAGATCCAGGCTGTTCGCTTTGAAGATGTCAAAGTCTGGTGTATGAGAAGGCTGCCCATCTTGCAATGGGTGCCCCTCTACAATTGGAAGGAAAATTTTATTCCCGATATGGTTTCTGGGATGATGCTAGCCATCCAACAGGTGACTCAAGGTACAGTTAACTCATTTCAGATTCATACTTTGAAATCTGGTTATGCTGAATTAGTCTGGTCTTCTCTATTTATTACTTTTTTTTTTTTCTTTCTAGTTTCATACTATCATAAAGCTTTGGTTCAAACAAAGACAGTTATAAATCTAATGTTGATTTAATCTAAATAAAAATATAAGGAAAAGAATGTATAGTCTTAAGTCTTATGTGTATATAGTGGATGAACAAATGTGGCTAGAAATGCCTTCTGTTATTGTTGCTAATTTCTGTAGACTGGAACTTTACTATATATCCTATCCCTTTGACACTTTTTCAAAGACTTAATATGGATGATAGGAGAGCAGTAATTCTATTCACACATCTTATGGTTATATAGAATCTTTTATCAGTTAAATGACCAGCTTTTTCCTTATTTCATATGGAAAACAAAATATATCCACATGATAATTGTATTGTAAAAGATGCTGTTCTGGAAGAAACATTGGCATTATGGTATTACCTGTGGAAGCCCAGAGCACAGCAGGAAAAATTAACAACTTCTGTGCATAAAGGTTGCTCCTGCCAGAGACATTATCCTTGGAGAGGATCTGTCTGCATCCATGGCTTATGTACCTCAGCTTTTGTGTTGATTTCATGCTGTATTACATTACCTACCACATCTCTTTTCAAGCGACAATACAAAGTGGAGTTGGAGCTAGACTCCATTTGGCAGCTTTAAAAAAAAAATAAAAAGGAAAAACTCCCAAAACCAAAAACCTGCACAATCACCTGCAGTAACCTGAAGTCCCAGTATTCCAGGTTTCTAAAGTGATTGCTATTGGGAAATAAATGCTTTTGGCAGTTATTAATGTGTCTTTGATAGTGTCACCTTCTCTTGGCAACATTTTATATTTGTCTTGGGCAAATCACAGATTCTTATCTACCTCAGAAGGACTTTAACTCCTTCCCTTATGTGAACCATTACTTCTTAGCAATTTCCCATATTAGCTATGTTTAACTATCATTCACGTTGTTAGATTATGGGCACTCCTTTAACTGAGTTATTCTGGAGCTGGAAAAAAACGATTTGTGTAAGTGTTTGTGCTTTTAAAGTAATTAGGAACATCTGCACTGGCATGATTTAACTTTAAGAACCTTAATGCCATAACACTGCAAAGTATCTAATTTCACTACTATGTACGTATACAACAATTCTAATTAAAATGCTGCTAATAGTAGTATGTTGAAATTCATCAAAAATATTAAGTTAAACAGCAGTTCTGCACTCTGGTAGTTTTAGCCAGGATTTTCTTGTTTGAGTCTTGTACCAAGAAGTAATTTAATGTAACAGATAAGTTTAAGAAGATCCAATGAAGACTGAAAATACTGGTTTTGTTTCTCTATATTGAGTACTCTAGAAATACTTTTATCCTTATTTTATACAGTTTAAAAACAAATACATTGAAACTCTTCCCTCCTGCTGACCTGTTTTTCCTTTCTCTCTCCCCACTGCTTCTCGAGATTTCAGAATGGTTTTAAGGGATGGAAAAGGAGGAGGGTTAGATACCAAAGCATTTTATCATGTTTGTGGTGCTTTAACTTGAACACAACGTATTTATTTAGACCTTGCTTGCTTGCTTTCTTTTCCTAGTGTCGCAAGCATTCCAGTTACCAGGGCTGTCCTTTAATGTTTTCACAGAGAGGGTTATGCAAATAAAAATAAAAAGTCCCATTTGTTATACAACATAAGGGAAAAGACCTCAAATTTTGAGAGGTCTTATTGTGTTTGTCGCCTTCCACCCACAAAATAAAACAAGAAGTTTTGTAATGAAGTGAAAGGCAGAAATTCTAACAATGGTAGGAAAAATTAGTAACCAGTGGTAATTGACATACAGAGCACAGTGTCAATTTGTGTTGCAGCAACATGTTTAATTAGATTAAAGTATATGGAAATAAACTTGAGTTATGGAAGTGTATGGAGAAACCTGCAGTTGTATTCATATGCAACAGTTTTCTGAGTGGTGAAAGCTGCATACTCCAGGGTAGAGAGCAGTCCAGTAGCTTGAGAATGATTTAGAAAGACCTTCCAACAAGCTGTGTTTTTCACAATTTCCTACTGTAGGATTTCTTACTTATCTGGCATTGACCATGTTCAGACTATTCAAGTTGGCAACTTCTCTGATCTGGTGTAATGTGTCTATGTTCAAACTTCTAATAAAAATTTTAGATTATATACCTGACATCTCTTTGTAAAGGAAAGAAGGAAACAGGAAAGTCATTGTCCTTATTGTATCATAGTGAATGCAACAAAGATAATGCTCATAACTGCTCCTCATAAAATTGTCAGAAATTGTTTCTGGAGAATTCCTATGCAATAGCAGGTTTTGATGTCTACCTTACTAGTAGTTTCTAATGTGACTTGAGCCTTCAAACTCCTGCAAGATACCTTCTAGTCAGCTACTTGAAAACTGAAACGCTTGAGCTCATGTATCAGTTTAGGTTTAAATGTTTTCCATCATGACACATATAGACTATGTCCTCTGGTGACAGAGTCTAGGAATGGTGCACAAGAAGGGCATGCTACCTGAATATTTAGTTGTTCTTTACTTCCACATACAGTATGGAAGAAAAGGATCTTTAGAAGGTAAGGTGTTACCTTTCCTAGTACTGAGCTAAGATAATACCATTCAGTTCTCTGCCTGAGATATTATCCTTACTCTCACAATGTTATCCAGGAAAATAATTATCAAAGATTCCATAAGAAATTATGTAATAATTTCTGTAGAGAGTGAAACTTCTGATGCTACTTTCGAAATGCTTTTGAAACCTGTTTAAAACATGCACAAGTCATAGTTAACCAGAGGGGACCAGTGGAATTCAGTACAAGGAATGGATCCAGTATTGGGGTGAGGGAGAGAAGACTAAGGAGTGTAGGGAGATAGGAAGGAAAGGCATGGGATTATCATGATGTGTTGCCTAGCATTTGTGATGAAAGAGTAATTGCTGAAACCAAGCAGTCATTCTCTGGGTGTTCCTATAGTTGTTTCATTGTCTGCTAACAATGCCAAGTTAATAGTAATTCATGACTTCCACAATTCACTGCTAATCTCTTCTGTCCTTTTTACCTATAGAGACAATACTTGTATGGTCTCTGTATATTCTCTAATTTTAGAGTCCTTTAGCTAATTCCACAGAAGATGGAGAAAAAAGTGTAAAAGATAATGAGGTTTCTACAAATTTTATGAAAATGGCCAGTGGAAACAGACCCTACAAGTTCTAAAAAGAGATAGGAGAAAACATACTTTGTTAGGCATTAGATTATCTGAGAAAAGGCCCTTCCAACCACACCGATTGCTGGAAACATTCAGTTGTGGCTTGCACTGTTTCAGACTGCAAAGTCAGTCCTCCACGAGTCAAAACCAGTGAAATAAACTAGGCTTCATTAGTTCCAGCCATCATTTTATATTTTTTCCAACTACCATATAATAATACAGAGCTCAACACCTTATTTTTCAGACATAGAATTGTTATTTTTACTGGGATATCGAAGGTTGAAAAATAACATTTGAATCTAAAAATGAACTTTTTCATCCACTCTTGAAATTCGCCATATTCTTACAGAGACAGTCAAGAAATTTGAGCTTTCATGTTTTGGTAATCACTACCTAATTCTTCTGTGTTTCTCAAAAATCTATTATTGATAGACTAGAGCAAGAAGTCTCTAAATTAACAAATAAATCCTTAGTTTGCTTCTTGGACTAGTACTTCATTGCTCTCTTTAATACCCCATCAACAGTCATTATATGAAGACATTTATTTCCATTTTGTTTTGTATTCCTCACTCATACACAGAAATGCAGTTGCTGGGTCCATGTAGATATCTCAGAAGTGCCTAATCTGTTTATTTCTCTCCAAATTGAAATTGTGCTAACAAAACAAAGGTTCTACAGTATAGGTATCTAGTGGTTAGCAAGCTACTCTTGTGTTCCTTACTAGTCAATGGAGATCTAGTTGATAAGAATGAGTGAAATTTATGGTGTTCAATCTCCTTGTGGGAAGTGGTGAATGACTGCTTTTACAAAACTTTTTTTCTCTTTGTATTTCATTCACTTATTAAACTGTCTTTATCTTGACTCACAAGTTTTCTCACTTTTGTTTTTCTGATTCTTTCCTCCACCCTTTGAGGGGGAGTGGGAGAATGGGTGAATGGGTACTTAGCTGCTGGACAGGATCAACCCACTATAGGTGTGATTCATCTGACTAAATGTAATAATCTACTTTGTTAAGGTTGATTGATTGTATTGGTAAGCTTTCCATCAAGTGTAACAGGGGGCTGTCTCAGGTGTCGATACTGATGATGTAGACACCAAAATTTAGGTGAGATGTATCTCAGCCATTATATCTGTGGTGTTGTGGATAATGAACAGTTCATGATCCACATGGTTAAAGGCAGGTTTTACTGTTTTCTTTCCTGTAACTCATTTGTTGACCTGTCACAATAATACCAGAATACTTTATATGGCTTTTGCATGTGACCTGGACACCACCTACTTGTATGAGAAGCATACTTTGGTCAAGCTGTGTCTAAATTTTTCTCAGTTTCCTTGCATGATAATATTAATATGCATTATTCTATAATTCTCTGATTATGATGCAGTCTTTCCATGTCACTAAAAATCATAAAGCTGTCATTGTGGGTTTTTTTTCTGTAGCCTTCTGAACATGTGTGGTGGTTTAACCACAGGCAGACCATGTGGTCCTGCACTCCCCCACTGCAAAACCCCACCTTCCCACCTTCCCACAAACCCAACACAAAATGTGCTATACCCCTTTCATATCTCTTCAGAATGCAGCTGCTTAGCTCATTTTCATGGTCTGTGGCAACTTTTTATTGCACCAAGCAGATTATTGATCTTTACTTTCAAGGACTTTCATAACTGATCTTTCCTGGCATCATATATTCATTACAAAGCTGTTAATCCATCTCTCATTAATCCATTTTGCTAACCTTCTTCATCCAGTCTTGTCTTTTCAATACCTTTGTGCCTTCTCTCAGGATTTAAATTATGCAGAACTATGCATACTGTTCACAAAAACTGGCAACCAGAAGCCGTAGAGGTAACACTGCAACCCATCAGTAAGCTTCTCTGACTGTCATGGACTGTAAAAAAAGTAAGTCTGAGTTTGTGTGAAAAAGTCTCTACAAATACATCCTCTGTTGTGCAGCTGACTTCATCACCAGAGAAATTATCCCCAAAGTTAGTCTGCTCAAATATGTATATTAGTGTACATAATTTATTTATGTACATCAGTTCTTTATATGTATCTGAAGTATTTTTGTTAGAACATTATATAATGTGAAAATTAAGTGCTCTGCTTAACACCTGAAGTTACCTTACCATTTCTGGATGTAAATTCCTAATTTAGGTACATAACTTCAGAGAATTTCAGCCCTACCCCTGCCCTCCCCCCCCCAAGCTTCTTCCGAGATCTCACCTGAGGCTTTGATAATTCTAATCCTCTTCTGCAAGCCATTAATGACCAGAGAGACTCTTGCTTAGGCAAGTACATGATTTACTTAATTTCTGTTTTGTTATTCACTGGGTGATGATAATATTTGCACCCTCCTCTCTACACTGTCCAGTAATAGAAAAGTATATGGGGAGGGAAATTAGAAACACAAAAGTGCTGTTGCTTGAAACAGAAATGACTCATGCAATACTGTATTGACAGTTGTGGTGTGAAGAATACAGGTTTCAATTGTTTGCTTAATATGAATGTCCAACATCACAAGTGAGTTAGACCCTTCTAAAGAAACCCAAGCCCACAAAGGTTTTTTCAGCCTTAGATAAAAAGAGGACAAAACAAAGACATAGTACTTTCAGCTTAAGTATTTTGTCTAAACTGAAGCCTCAGTACAAATTAGTACTTTGTTTCAGTTTTCCTGAAGGATGATGACTTTGCCCATGTGGGAAATGATCAAGCGCATGGATATGTAGCTGAGATTAAACACAGAAAATGAAACACACTCAGATCAAGGGCAGAGATGGGTAATCATCATCTAAAAATCTTAAAAAATAGGTGACATTGCAGATCCAGTAGCAAGTACTTTTATTGATTCTGTCAAATTTGGAATGACATTCTATAATTGGATCTTAATGAATATAGTGTTGTATTCAAGCTACGTGTCTGCATTGCAGAGGAGGGACTGGACCAGATGCAAGCAGTAGAGGTGTAGTTCCTCTTAATGATAAGAAAATAATATTTGCATGTATGGCAATGAAGGATACCAGAGTGATTGATTCTGCTACCCAATTCTAAAGCAAGGCTCTGGGACAGTGAGTGGGTTTTGCTTCAGATTTATACATGCATTCTAAAGACAAATCTGCTGATACTGTCAGCTAAGGGTAGTTTTAATGATCTGCTGGAAAATAATTAGCCTATTTGAAAAAAAGGGTTGTTAGATGGGTTAGGAGCTGCAAAGAAGCTGATGACCACAGGAAATGCTACCTGTTGATCCATTATCTGAAATATAATGTGTAATTTTGGTTGTCTCTGTTCATGGAAGATGATTTCAAATTTCAGTAGGAGAAGACAAGGCTAGAAGAAGGATCAGAAAAACAAGGATTATGTTTGGGAGAAGACTTAAGTGGCTTGGACAGCTTAATTAATACTTGAGAAGGCTTTTCCTTATCAAGAAAGGCATTTGAAATAAAAGACAGTTGCACCACATGAACAGATGAGTATAAAGTAGCATGAATATGTTTAGACTTAAAATTGGAAGTAGTTCTAAAAGATTGCATTAAAATATTGGGATAATAAGAGGTATGTCCTTATCACGTAATTCCATTCATAGATGTACTAAATTACATGTTTGCCTGTCATAAGAGGGATCAGAACACAGGATTCTTTCACAAGTTTATGTTTGCTTTCAATATCTGTTACTGCTCAGAAAAAAATGGGAAGGTTTGAAGTGAGGTATCTATTAATAAATCAAATGTGCAGTTTTTTTCAAACTGAAATACTGCCACTGTGTTTCTGGATTCCATCTTTATCTTGCTAAGTTCCTGGTATCTGGCTGGATTCATAAAATTTATGCTATTTATTTGGAAATAAACATCTGACCATGGAAGGAACCTGAAAGTGCACCCGTACATGGGACCTGATGAGGTGCGCCTGTGGGTCCTGAAAAAACTGGCAGAAGAAGTTGCCAAACCACTGTCTGTCATATATGAGAAGTCCTGGCAATCTGGTTAAGTTCCCACAGACTGGAAAATGAGAAACATAACCCCTATTTTGAAAAAGGGAAGTAAGGAAGATCCAGGGAACTACAGGCCAGTCAGTCTCACCTCTGTGCCTTGAAAGATCATGGAGCAGCTACTCCTGGAAACTATGCTAAGGCACAAGGGAAGTGAGTAGGTGATTGATGACAGCCAATGTGGCTTCACCATGGGCAAATCATGCCTGACCAATCTGGTGGCTTTCTGTGACAGGGTTGCAGCATTGGTGGATAAGGGAAGAGCAACTGATGTCGTCTACCTGGATTTGTGCAAGGTATTTGACACTGTCCTGCACAACATCCTTGTCTCTAAGCTGGAGAGACATGGACTGGGTGGATGGACCACTTGGTGGATAAGGAATTGGCTGGATGGTTGTACTGAAAGAGTTGCGGTCAACAGCTCAATGTCCAAGTGGAGATCGTTGACAAGAGGCATCCCTCAGGGGCTGGTATTGGAACTGGTGCTGTTTAACACCTTTGTTGGTGACATGGACAGTGGGATTGAGTGTGCCCTCAACAAGTTTGTTGATGCAAGCTGACACGCTGGAGGGAAGGAATACCATCCAGAGGTACTTTGACAGGCTTGAGATGTGGGCCTGTGCAAACCTCATGAAGTTCATCAAGTGTAAGGTCTTGCACCTGGGTTGGGGCAATCTCAAGCACAAATACAGGCTGGGTGCATAATGGATTGTGAGCAGCCTTGAGGAGAAGGACTTGGGGGTACTCATGGACAACAAGCTTAACATGAGCCAACAATGTGCGCTCGCAGCCCAGAAGGCAAATAACAGTATCCTGGGCTGCATCAGGAGAAGTGTGGTCAGCAGGTTGAGGGAGGTGATTGTTCCCCTCTACTCCGCTCTCATGAGATTCCACTTGGAGTACTGTGTCCAGTTCTGGAGCCCCCAAAGTAAGAAGGACATGGAATGGACCTACTGAGTAAGTCCAGAGGAGGGCCACAAGGATGATCAGAGGGCTGGAGCACCTCTCCTGTGAGGACAGGCTGAGAGAGTCGGGGCTGAAGGGGCCTACAGGAAGGCTGGGGAGGGACTTCTTAATGTCTTCATTAGGCTAGGTTTAGATTAGATATTAGGAAGAAATTCTTTCCTGTGAGGGTGATGAGACACTGGACTGGATGCCCCCTCCCTGGAAGTGTTCAAGGCCAGGTTGGATGAAGCTTTAAGCAACCTGGTCCAGTGGAAGGTGTCCCTGTCCACAGCAGAGAGGTTGTGGACATATATATGAGAGAGAGACTTTGCAGCTCCTGAATGATCTTTAAGGTCCTTTCCAACCCGAACCATTCTATGATTCTTTGTGCTATACTGCACATACTCAAAATTTGCCCATGTGGAAGCATGAAGGTGTAAGATTTGGATGTTCAGATTTATCAGATTTGGGACTGTGGCGGTGTTTGTAATTTTTTTAATATATTTTTTGTCATCAGCTAACACATGGATATATTTCTTATAGAATTTATATGTAGTGTTATACATTTGCTGCCTTTCCTATGACCTATGATGAACAAGAAATACTTTGGCTCAAGTGGGTTTTGGTGGGTTGGTTTTTTTTGGAGGGTGGAGGACCCTTGAGACATATTTCCTCTAAAAGTGAAATATGTAGATGGCATCTGATGAAATCAGTATTGTTATTCTTGCCAACTTCTCTTTTCATTCTACAAGCCCAATAATAACTCAGTGAGGACTGGTGTGTTTTGTATGTTTTAATTAAAGTTAATTTAAACTTGAGCTGGATTTATTGCTGAACAACTAATTCCTTAACACTGACTGGAGACCTTGCCATTAAAAAAAATAACTATATTGCCTTCATGCATTCCAGAACTGGTACCCAGTGTTTTGGAAGGCATGATGCCAAAAACTTTTTTTTTTTTCCCCAGCTTTTCCTGGAGGAACCCCAGCTGTGTCTTCTCAAGGGTGATGGTTGCTGTTTGTTTTTTTTGTTTTTTTTGTTTTTTTTCAGACTCTGGCTATAAACGTAGACATAAATATACTCTGAGCAGACTAACTGGAGCTAATAATTTTATTAAAGGGTAGAGCTATCTTGTAAATATACATCTGGCATACAAATAGCATGTGTAGATGAAATTGAATAAGCACATTTGGAAATGGAGCCAGAAAAATCTCCTAGAGAATGCACTGGAGAATCCATGTAGTTCTTAAATGATTTGTGGAAGAGAGTGTCCAGCTGAACTCTGTTATAGTTCTCCCATACAAAGAATAATGATGTAAGCTGATCATGAAATGTAACATGTTAGTAAGTAAATGTAGGGCAATGTTTCATATTTATACAACTTTCCAGCAAAGCAGAAAGGCACTGGTGTTGCTGTGCATGCAATATTTCTTTTCTAATATCTATTAGGATTCTTCCAAGTTACACATATGCTAATACAGACCTGTCTGACAGAATACTAGAAATGTGAATTCAGCTTCTGAATGACCTCTGAATCCTTTGGAGCCTAATGTCCAGGTACGCTTGTCTTAGTGACCAGATGAGGTGCAGAGATGTCCAGTCCCTGTGCCTGGGCGTGCCTGAGCACCATGGACAGAGACTGGCAAACCCTGGAAACATGCCTTCCCTAAAGGAAGAAGAAGAAATTACTTCATCTATAATCTTCCAGGTCAGAGAGATTAGCAAAACTCTTACTGTTGAGATCCTTGTCCACCAATTTGTCAAAATGGATGCCATTTTAATGGATTTCAAGAAGTCCAGTTCATCTTGATTAAGGCTTGTCATCAGTCATGATTGATCTGTATTCTCCACAGTGTTGATGGTTCTCAAAAGACTACCTCATAGTTACCTGCTTGCCAGAAACTTGTTATGGGTTTCATTCTCTGTTAAGTCTTACTGAGATGCAGAGGAATTTCCCTATAATCCAATTTCAAAGTGCTTTTAAAATTTTATTTTGGAGATGGTCAGATTCTTCAGGTATTATGGATGACCTTCAGGTATTATGGATGACCTTCAGGTATTATGGATGATTGTAGTAGTTCATAGAATTCTTTGTATAATAGTCTATAAAATTAACCCTAAAGAAGTCTAAACATTTAATCTTTGATTGTCTGTCAAGCGTAATAGCTTTTTCAAGAGCTCCATTAAAATAAAAGAAAATACTAGATTTTTATTTCTGCCTGGTTTTGGGTGTATCCAAGCTTTTTTTCTGTACAGAAGGGTCAAATTATCTCAAATAGAGATTTCATAAATGGGTCACACAGTCCAATTATTTTTTCTACCCAAATACTTGCATATTCTTTCTTTTGAATATCAAGATATAAGTGTCAGTATCTAGAGATCTGCAAAGTGACAGAATAGAATATTCTCAAATATACCTTTGATGTAGTTTCCAGATGGTACACTGAGAGAGCTGCATTTGAGATACTGTGAATTCAGGTAATACGACTAATACAGCTGAGATGCTCAATTGTCATCAGACCGAAGGAGACAGTTGCATGGAAAGGAACTCCACTGAAGCAGTCTACAAAAAAGAAACAATTGTTGCTACTTCAACATTGTGTGGTCTCTAAAAGATTTATGGCACATTTTTCAGAATCACTCATCTTGCTCTTACATTCTGCATTTGCCTCAGGCTTCAAATGACAGAAGAACTAAGGAATGATTTTAAGCTCTCGGTACTTTGTGTTTAAATAAGTCAGACAGAAAGTACAATCCACATGTGTAGCCCCAACAAATGGTGCCATTAGGAAACAGAGATCTTGCAAACATGAGGTGTATGTGTATACCATTGAGACAACTGATAACTGACCTCTCCATTTTGGGGAGGTAAATGACATTATTTCTGAATGATCATTTTGTATTAATAACTTTTAACAAGACAGTGTCAAAGAATCTTCCAGAAATGTAGATTTGTATAGAAAAATTATTATGAAATATAATGTTTAAAATGTTTTCTGTTATGTTGTTTTTTTTTTTCTTCTTCAGTAAAAGTTAACTATTCTGAAGTTAGAAATTAAAGCCTGAGATACGAATCACTGGGTGTCTGATTTGTAGGTTCTCAAAGAAAGATGGATAGGAAACTCATTAAATACGTGTTAATTCTACATTTTAGGGCATCTACGGGAAATACCTTTTTTACTACATAATTCAGCTTTGTGAACAAAGGGAGAAATTGTCTTTTGCTGAAGCATCAGAGAGTGACCACAACTGCAGATAGCATTTTGAGTAGGATAAGATATATTAGTGGCATTTTGGATTCCCTAAACTTAGGGTCTGACCATCTTAGTATAGTCACATTTAAGAATAAAAGGTTACAGTAACAAAAGGTTGTTTGAATATGTACACTGCTAGAAAAACTTTTAAATTTATAGGTTTTCTCAGTAAATAATATAAATTTTGAAACTTTCTACTTTTCCTGCTTCTTCAATTAAACTTCTAGTTTGTGTACCATGTTTCTAAAAGATGTGGTATAGTTTTCCTCAGAATGTATGTATCATGAGCTTATCTCCAGATGCAGAAAATTTTTAACTAGTTGACCAAACTGTGGTGATTCATAGCTCTTTCTATGGATTTTTTTTTTTTTTTATTGCTGTAGTTTTGGCACTGGCCTAATTAGCAGAAACTATCAGCTTAAACCAAGACTTTTCTCCCGTGGTAGGACTTGCCCTTGTTTCTATTTGTATCAAGCTTGTTGTTTTGTGCTTATCTGCATTTGATATTTACCAACAGTGGTGCAACTTCTCTTGCTTTTCAGTGAGGTGTGCCAGAGGATTTTTATGCATCTGGTGCTAGTCAAAGAACATGTTTTTCAATGAAACCGTGTAGCACAATGTTATCTTATGATAAGGAGGTAGTTGAAACAAAGAACCACAATATTAATGTACTGTATGTGAACTTACTGTTCATTCTTTGTTTGCATTTCTTTCCGTGGAATTTATTTTCTTATTTGAAAACCTTAATGTCACTGCCATGGAGGCTTCTCCATATTACCAGTGAAGATTATGTGGGATCCTTATTTTATGATCTAGTTCTTTTGAGTATTATTACTGTTTGGAATGAAAAAAACTAAAATAATGTTTTCTGTCTTTTGACTTGTTTTTGAGCATATGGAATGTATTGTAGTAAGATTTAATATGAAAATGAATTAAATGAGCTAAAATATACTACTGATTATATCTTTAGAAGTATTTGAACCTTTAGAACATTATATGCCTAATCAGAAAGCATGAAGTCTTTACTAATTCTGTTTTATAATGCCTCTCTGTTCTTGCACACAATTGACATGCTTCAGTAATGGGAGCAAAAAGCTAACAAACAGAGCCAGGACTAGAGTCAAAGGCTGGTAATTTTACCTCTGTCCTGACTGCCATGACCTCACCATGAAAAAAAATGAGAAGCTGCTTCTAGAAACTTAATACAAAAACACTGTGAAGAGGCTATGCATGAAAGGGAGAAAACAAAGGACAGATTTATGTTTAGATTATCTGCTTGTAAACAAGGGATATTTCTCAGCAGCAAGTCCGTGAATAAAACAAAATTCCTGTTGGATGCTGGGGTTTGCTGGGCAGGGTCACCCCTTTTCTACAGTTTTGCAGGACTCATGTCAGATTCTGTCAACCAGTTCTTCTGATCATAAAGGTTAATTTAGGTTGTGCCTCTCTATTCCCCTCAGCACTGTTCAGAGAGCTGAACTGAGATGCTGACACAGTTTCTGTGTGCATGATCTAGGGCTCGGTTGAGCTTCTTGTGCTCTACCTACAATGTGTGCAGTTTATGCAGGATCAAACAGAGTCTGGCCATAATTGTCAAATGTTTCAGATTCAGATGGTCTTAAGAAATGTAAAAACAAAATAAACACATCTAGAGAAACAAGAATAGGCTTTTACAACCAGATGGTGACAGAATATTTTGCAGTAGCTGAACTCTTGTTTTCCTTGTAAATGTTGGGAGGAGAGAACAATGTATACTATTCTTAATCCTAGATCAATTGGAAATATTGAGTAGTAAAAAAGCTAGTAGTCCCTCTTCTGTAAATATTTTAGCTTAGCCTGTGGTGTGTTATTGTACCTTTCAGTTTTGTTTTGTACAACTCCTAAGCTAACATCCGCTTGAACTGAGAGATAAAGTTACTTAGAGTGAAAACCTATTAAAAGTGAATCATGTAGATTTCATAAGAAAACTTCAACATCCAAAATTAACACAAATGAGGCAGAAACTTAAAAATGGTGCAAATATAATCTGTTTTCTGAAAAATGAACTTGATATTTCAAAACATACCTTTCAAAGTTGTTAAACTTTCCTAGTGAAGAGGAAGTTCTTGTCCTTCCCTTGTAATAACCAATGGAGACCAAACATTTGGGGGAAAAAAAAACCAAGGAGGAGAGTATGCAAAGGAACTCACTGAACGAGTTTTCTATGCATTTGTGTAGCTGTTCTGCAATGTGTGAATAGGAATTTTTTTAAATAGGAATGCTTTCAGATGAATATGTTCTATATTTGTAATTCTTTGGTTCAGTGTCAGAGAATTCTTTTAATTTAATGCATATCTTAAACATAGGGAATTTTGCAGATCATCTTATCCAAGATTTATAGCCCTCTTCCCGATAGTGCTTGTAAGGTGCACAACTAGCTCAGCACTCTGTGCTGAATCTCGTGTATTTCCCTTATACATGTCCACACAGAGAGGTCACTCAATTTAAATTATGTTGTTATAACAAAAGTATGGCTGAAGTTATATTGATTTTGCTGGTTCCTTTACTTTTTGAAGACTAAAATAAATTAGCCTCGCATAATGTTTTTTTGCAAGACTGGAATATCTGTGTGAGTGGTATACTACTAGCAAATTAATTGCAAAATATTTGGTTTTGTTCATAAAATGGTTATAATTGAAAAGCTTTTCAGTGATGAACAAGCCTTAAAAATTTCTTTCTCTTTTTCTCTATTTTTTTTTTCCTCATGCTCACTTTTGTCTGGATAGGGTCATGCTGTTCTCTCCTGTGCTCTTTTGTTCTCCTCAGACACACCCTTCTGTGTTGCTCTTGGGTCAGAATCTTCTCTTACATCTATTGATCTTGTGAACACAGATGTAGAACCATAATTTCAAAAATCTTTCTGGTTCATGGTAATGGTGTGCTATGAGAAAAAAGCAGGTATGCTAATTAGAAGGCAAAGGAGCAATGAAGTCCATTTCTGTTTAAAAGAAGGCATAAATGTTTTCAAACAGACATGTTTTAAAATATCTCTTCTCCTTTCCAAGTCATAACTAATAGTGCTACTTTGCTGAGTGCAGTGTGGATGAAGATGATCCATGTAAGATCCAAATCAGCAAAATCTTCACTGTGATGTTTTTCTAAGAACAGGTAAAACGCTAGGCCTTGTCTGCTTCATGGGGAACTTGACGCTTCTGGCCTTTTGGCATTTTATTGCCTCCCCCCACCATGTACTCTTTGTTACAGACTTAAATACAAATTCAAGAAGAGAGCTCTTGAATCAAAATGTTCAGAATTACCACTGAAAGCCTATAAGCAAAGATGCTCTTTAGCACCCTCCATATTATTAAAACCCCACACACCAACATTTCAGGTAAAAAAGCTTTCTGGAGCAGTCAGGAAAGTTTGATAAGAACAATTAATCTTATACGTTTAATTTTCTTGGGTGATTTCAAATATACACAGAAGGCAACTCCATTTCATAGATCTTAATCATCTCTGTCACAGACCAAGCACAGTCTTTCTCCTAGTACACACACATATACAGTAGCTGAGACTGGTCACTCAGGCTGAAAGGCTGACTCAGGCTGAAAAGAGGACTTCAGAAAAACACCTGGTGTGTTTCAGAAGCCAGTCCTGTCTTTCCTGCTGCATGACAAGTTATCCACCAAGATTTATGGAGCAACTCTGCCAGGCAATTTCTCCTACTCTTAGCTTCTAGGAGTAAAAACTGTGAGATGACAATAGAGGCTCCTAGTCTGAAGCATAGTCTGGGGGCTCTCTGATGACTTGGAAGAAATCAATGCAGACTTGCTTGCTATCTTAGGTATCTGAAGTTGAACAGTAATCAAACCTGTTGCTTTACAGGAGTGTCTTTATTAAAATACAATTTCTTGGCATATTCTGAGACTTTCTAAGAAAAAATGGATGCTGTCCTTTGTAGCTAAGCAAAAAAAGTAACTAACAACTCTGAAAGTTAAATCATAACTAATTCAGTTCATTCTTCATCTCAAAATGAAAGTAAAATACTTTCTGTTTCTGGCCTGACAGCTTTACGTAACGAAAAAAGTATTAAGATCTAAAGGATTAAAAAACCCAGGCACATAAAGACAATGAACTCTGGAATATTCTTTTGTTTAATAAATTAGAAAAAAACACACTGAAGGGGCTTCATTCAAACCAAAATTATAGGTTTGGAACTGTTTGTAATAAATAACCATCTGACCACCTGGAGCCCTGCCAATCATCTCAAACCCGTAAGGGTGGTCTGTTAAAAAAAGTTTGGAACCACTGACGGACACAACCTGGAAACATGGTAGCTGATACCATAGATTGTATGTGTGACCCATTTGTTTCTGCTGGTGACCAAGCCTCTAAGGAAAGTGTGAATACTTTGATGACAGACAATAGATGAAAAATGTTACATAGTTCTTCCTGATCCTCATTGTACAGTAGGTGGTTTATGCTATAGGTTTTTGTAAATGAAGGTTGCTTTTCTCCTGTTCTTAATAAAGTTATAGATGTTTCCTCATAAAAAAACCTGAATGTAAAATCTTCATATAGTAAAGTAGTTTTGTTTAACTTTCTATAGGGCTGGCCTTTGCAGTTTTGTCTTCAGTCCATCCAGTTTTTGGTTTATATGGTTCTTTCTTCCCTGTAATTTTATATGCCATATTTGGAATGGGACGTCATGTTGCAACAGGTAAGTGTCTATTTCCTAAAAACATTTTCAGAGAAAAGTAACTGGAAACTGAACTTTTTTTTTTGGTTGTTGCAAGTTCAATAGAAGGAAAATTATTTAAGATTAAACAGAAACAAGATGTTTTTGTGCTTCTTTTTACAACTATTTTTGCCACTTTAAGTACTTCAAAGATCCTCATTAAGACTATATTGGAGTTACTCTTGCCATTATAATTTAATAATGCATTGACACTTCCTTTGTAAATGTAGTTTATTAAGGGCTTTTGTATTTTAACTCTGCTTTAGAAATTTGCTTCAGGCTAAGTTTTTAACAAATGGCTCAGACAACAAGATATATGCGAACAGCAATTAAAAAGGCTTTGCTGCTTCTTAAACCATAGAAAAAACACATTACTTCTCACCTGTCTAAAAAAGAAACCCTGCATTTCTCAGAAAAAAATATTTTCTGTGCTTATTACCTGCTATTGTATTAAAGCTAGAGATTCTCCCAAATGAGTTCAGTACAACTCCCGTCCACTTGCAGAGTAATTAGGTAAAGCAAAAGGGGCTCCCTGACTGCTATGCTAGTAGTTATGAGTAACTTCTTTACCCTCAAAAGAGCCAACAGCAGCTGCAAGACTTGAATGACTTTGATCTAACAGGTTGGCGAATGCCCTGTTTCTGACTCCAAAGAACACAAGTTATAGATGGAAATTGGACACAATGCTTATGAGATTGAACCACAAATTCCTTCCCCTGTGCTCAGCTTTGGTGAGGCCGCACCTTGAATAATGTGTCCAGTTTTGGACCCCTCACTACAAGAAGGACATTGAGCCACTGGAGAGTGTCCAGAGAAGGGCAACAAAGCTGGTGAAGGCACTGGAGAAAAAGTCTTATGAGGAGCAGCTGAGGGAACTGGAGTTGTTTAGTCTAGAGAAGAGGAGGCTGAGGGGAGGCCTAATTGCTGTCTACAACTACCTGAAAGGAGGTTGTAGCGAGGCAGGTGTGTGTCTTTTCTCCCAGGTCACTTGTGATAGAACAAGAGAAAGTGGCCTTAAGTTACTCCAAGGGAGGTACAGATTGGATGTCAGGAAATAGTTCTTCACTGAAAGGGTTATCAGGCATTGGAATGGGCTGCCCAGGGAGGTGATTGAGTCACCATCCCTGGAGATGTTTAAAAGACGGCTAGATGGGGTGCTTGGAGATATGATTTAGTAGTGGACAGGTATGGTTGGACTTGATGATCTCAGAGGTCTTTTCCAATCAGACAATTCTATGATTCTAAAGCCACAGGATGTCATGTTACTAGTGTAATTTCATCTATCAGAAGGACTCTGGAGGGAATCCTGTGAACTTCAGGCGTGTCTTGCACCCTGATTATTATAGACTATAATAAAAAATAAGATCACAAAAAAAAAGTATAATCAGAGTCTGTTGGAGAGGAGTTAATGTGACACCTGTAAAGGAAAATCTTACCTCACTAACCTCCTAGAGTACTGTATGAGTGTCAGTAAGCACATGGAAAAAGGAAATACTTTGAATATAAGATATCAGAATGGTCAAACAGCTACTGATAACGTTCCACACCGAAGGTTACTGAAGAAACTAAGTTGCCCTTGGGATAGAAGAAAAGTTCTTTTATTAATTATTAGCAGGTTAATGGATAAGAAGCAAGAGATAGGACTTATTGGTGATTTTTCAGGGTGGAGCTGTCCCTGGTAGGCTCTCAAGGAATTAATGCTAGGATGGCTAGACTATGAAAGCCAAGGTGAAAGCAGAACTGTATTCACCAGGTCCTGCAACAGCAGAAATAAGGAGAGCTCAATGAAACTAGTGAGAGATAACTTTAAAAGATTTTTAAAGTATAGATTAAAGAAAATACTACAGCAGATGGTCAACTTCTGGAACCTGCTCCCAGAGGACATTGTGGAGGCAGAAAATACAAGCAGGTTCAAACAGAGATTCGGCAAATTAATGAATGCTAGTCCATAAACAAAATCTAAAAGGGCCAGATAAGGGTGTACTTCCCTAACACAACAGCTACGAATGCGGGGGGATTATGAGAGGAACGGCCTCCAGAAAGTGGCCAGGCTTGTCTGTTTTCACTCCAATTGCCACAGCTGGAGGCAGAGTACTGGGCAAGGTGAACCATTGGTCTGACATAGTAGGGCATTTCTTATGCTCTTAGAGGTCTGCATGATGTGTTTGTGCTTTTTCATATTGAATTATTATCCTTATTTATGCATTTGTCATTAAACTTGCTTTACCTCTCTCAGCAAATAACATTTCTGTCATAATCTGCCTCCATTTATTAAAGTGCAAATTGTTGAGTTTTCAAACATACATATCTGCTAACTATAATGTGACAGGTATTATGTATACAGCATTAATTAATTGCCCTAGCAATTTGAATGGTGAACATCTGGGATCCTCAGACAAAAGAGTTTCATCACACCCAGGGTAAGATAAAAGGATTTATGATAACTTGAAATCATTGTGAATTGTTGTGTTCAAACCTCTTCTGTTAAAAGGCCTAAATGAATATGCTCACAAAAAAATGACGTTTAGTTCACATGTACAAATTGTATTTTACATACAGAAATATTTATTACATAAAAAGATTACCTTAAAATTTTTTCTTAGCATGCACAAAATGGCACTTTCACTCATAATGGCCAAGTTTTGAAAAAGACACCATGAGTCACAAGTGCAAACACTTATAGAATTATTGGTGACTAATGTGTGTCTTTTTTTTATAGGAACTTTTGCTTTAACTTCCTTAATATCTGCCAACGCAGTTGAGCGTCTTGTTCCTTCAGTGAGCCCTAATTTCACTACAAACAATAATTCAGGAGTTTTGGGCCTGTCAGAGTTTGAAATGCAGAGGATTGGAGTTGCAGCAGCAGTTTCATTTCTAGGAGGAATCATTCAGGTTGGTGGCAAATTCATATTCTGTCTGCTACTGATGCATTGCATTTGTGACAGCTCTGACTTTCGCAATACGTATTTTTTTAAATTTCTCTGGGAAAAACTGACCATGTGTTGGTTTGATGTTCACAAATGATGAAATTAATGTGTTCTAAGAATTTGATGGTCCTTTGTTGAGTTGTAATAATTGTCTGTATACATGCTCCTAGGGAGTCATGATATGAAGTAAAACCACATTTAGTCATCTCTAATAAAATATTCAGTTGCTGTTGGGGCTTCCTTTCCTTCTCCTTCAGAAACAAAACATGAATCAGCTCCTGGTAAGAACTGACATATTCCTGAGGTTTTCTATTGTTCTTGGCTTGAAGAGAAATACTATACAATATTCAATAATTAAAAACAGTAAGGAAAACATCTTTAAATTCTCTTTAGAGTTCACACACCCATGATTAAAATGAAATAAATTAGTAAAACAGATGTCTTTAAATGATTTTCCAAAGCTTATTCAAATGATCAGAGGTCTTTTAAATTTTTTCTCTCTTCTTATTCTGACCTCAAGCGTTGAGTCCCTTTATCCATTGCCAGTTGCTTAGTTCTTCAAAGTTCTTTCCTTATAAATATTAAAATGGAAGAAATGTTCCAGCACTCAGCTTTGCAACAACACCCAGGTACCTGGCTGTCTGAAAGAAACTTGGATTCCTGCAGTTGTTGCTTTGAATCCCTCTACCATGCAGAGGATGAGCTAAGGAGCCCAGAATGGGCTCTCCTGTGTCCTGCACACTTGGCAGGAACTGGGGCGTATGCTTATGTTAGTAGGAAATACCAAGAAGCATGGTCATTTCTGTTGCATTTTTTTCATTCTTTTATTGGTTAAATAATTATGGGTTGGGGCAGCAGCATGAGGGAAACATGTGCTGTCCCATTGCACCAGTGTGTGCAACACAACACTGCATGTTGTGCAGGGTGCTTGTAACAACAGAGTCTCCTGAGCATGCAGAGAGCTCTTCATGTGGGAGTGCTGTGCTCCCAGCCTGACAATATCTCCTACATTGTCCCTAGAAAGGCTTGAGCATTAAAGGCCAGAATGATCTAAACAGGAAACTGGTGTCTGCATTTGATCTAACTTCAAAATCCGACAGAGAAATTTCTTGCTTTAGCTGCTGCAGAATCCCGTTAGGTGTGTAAATCCTCTGGACCTCTTACTCTTTCATTCTGAAAAGTTTTGGTTTTGCATATGCTTTCAGCTGCACCAATTTATCTCAGCCTATGTCCTGTTTAAGTCTGGTTGGAATGAGAACTAGGAAATCCTTTGCCTGCACCTTCAAAGCAGGTCTGATAGGGAACTGTGCCACATGCATGGGCTCTTCTGCCAGGTCAGTAATGTCACTTTCATCAGAGTTACACCAATACAACCGGTGTTTGTAGTAGTGTCACTAGTCCTTTATGTGAGTTTAATCGTTAGAGACTAGATTAAAATACTTATTTCCTAGAGGTCTGCCTTGAAGCTACTGATCCACAAAGTTCAAGTGGAAGTCTGGATAAAGACTGTGATTAAACTTTTCCATCATCCCAAGTGCTGTTAAGTGTAGGAATCCATGTTTCTCATAATGATTTTAGCCTCCTAGCTAACAGTTGCTGCAATTCCCAGATAAGGTGACAGAAATTTTGTTTCTGCAATTCCCAGATAAAGTTTCTGGAAATCTTGAAGTACCTTCTGCAGTAATAGATGGGGGACCAGCATAAGCTGCTACTTGTTTAACTGAGTGGCTACAGAAATTGTCTACCTGAAACAGTACTCACGGTTTGGAGGTATCTTACATAACCCATGGTTATAAAAAAACAATAAAAAGTATATTTGAAATGTGACCTTTTACTTACTCCCTATGAAGCAGGCTCACATCCCTCTAAAATGCTGAAGATTTAAAGTAAAAAAATTGAAGTTTACAAAAAAAAAGTATTCGTGAGAGTGATGCTGAGGTTATTAAATTCTGTAATCATGACACCATTTCCCTGTAATTCACCATAACAACTTTCTTTGAAATGCCAATATTAACTAATATTTCTCTGTGATATTATGTACTTCACAGAACTGTCTTTGTGGTTTTGGATCCACAGCTAAATAAACATCCATCTCATTCTCTGGAAACTTAGCTATTACACAGAAATTTCACACCAATGCAATACAAACTGATCTTAGAAAACAACAAAAATTCACTAGGGAAGGGAGAATTTGTTTCTTATTGATCTTTGCTAGTTGGAACCATGTTTTAAATATATGAATAGGCACACTGTTAGAACAAACAGCTAAACAAAATGTCTGAATTTAGTAATGATCAGTTTTAGACCTGACTAACTAAATTATTACTTACTGAGAGTATAACAGAAATTATCATTACTGGGATCCAATCTTAAATGACAATCAATGTTCTGATTGTTTGCAGTACAGAGCTGTTCACATGCTATTAGTGGGAAATAAAAAAAAATAAATCTCAGATTTAATCTCTCAAATGGAAGAGGAAAATGCTCACTAAAGATTTTTGTGGTAAATAAAAGCCACACACTTTAGTATTTTTGTTTCTTTTGTGCTATCATACTTGTATCTCACTGCATACAGGTGAGATTTATTGTGAAAAAGTAAGTGGTGTTCAGGCCCAAGGAATGATGACATTTGGAAATGATTCTTGTAGCTTCAAAACAAAACAAAAGAAAACAAAGGAGGCTGTGCTATATTCCAAAAGGTTTATATTTAGTATGGTAAACACAAAATCCTCTTAGAAAGTACTGTAACAAACAACCCTGTGTCAAGAGTATGTAACTTTTCAGGCAGAAGAATAACAAATGTGGAAGATTATAGAAGATAAGATAGAAGATGTTTTCTTATCTAATGAATCTGCAGAACTCATTGTAAGGGGATATAATTTAAATGTAACAATATCTTAATGTGGATCAGAAAAGGATTAAGTGTTATGCTAACCACAGTAGCACCTGTAGGCATGTAACAACCCTGTTCAAAGAATTAAGAGCTGTCAAATCTCATTCTTCAGAGGAAAAGAGTGATTGCAGTCTGGGTTAAGGGGAGAAAACACAGTAGTACACAATAATATTTCAGGTATTTGTCCTATATTCCTACGAAGTATCTACAATAGTTGTAGATTAAGCTGTAGTCCAGATTCCTGGATTAGAGAGGAATGCTATTCTTTCATTACATGCCTGTACTCTGAAATAGCTTCTGTAAAAGTTGCAACAAAGCTGAAATAATCTTCAAGGTCAAATATAGCTGAGCCAAAGTCTACTCTGTGTTCTAGCTGAGAAATCCAGTTTGTATATGGGATTGTGTTTATGAAATTGGATGCTGAATTTTTCTTCCTGTTTTAAATTTTCTGGTTGTATACAGATATCTTATTTTAAGTTATTTCAAGTATTTCTCAAATACACAGGAAGTAGATTTTAAAGGTCTTTAAAATAGTTAACTTTTACTATAAGTTTATAAAGTTTGTTCATGTTGAAGACATAACTACATAAACATCACTGTTTCTCTGTAAAGAAGGTAAGTATTTTTATATCCTCTGTCATCTGAAGCAACTTCTGTTGCTCCTTTACCTGAATTCTGGTAAAACCAGAGACCTCAACGTATGAAGCTGATGTAGATAGAGGTAGGGGACTGGCAATATTTGACGTATTTGATATTATGATATTGTAGTATGAGAGCACCGAGTATCACAGTATATTGAACTGTATGTGCAGGGTCAGTGGGACATCAGGAGGCTGAGGGTCTGCCAGAGGAGCAAAGCAGTTGTTTGGCTGCATGGGAAAGGAAATCTGATGGTGCAGCAGCCTGGGACAGGGCAGGGCTCCACGGGATAATGAAGCCCTCACCATGAGACTCTTCTCTCTGTAGTTTTAGCACCTAATAAATTTGGTAGCTGTTACAAAAGTTGGGAATCCTGATATCAGTAAACTGGACTGAGAGAGAGCGTTCCCTACTCAGACTGGACAGCAGTGGAGCAGGAAAAAGTTTTAGCCTCACCCTCATCTTTGAAGTTGCTTTATTTTGTGTTGATGTATTTATTGTGGTCACATATTTAAGCGGGAGAGAATACTAAGCATTGCATGAAGACAGCTTCTCTGAGTCCATTTTTATTACTAAACAAATGTTAGTGTCTGGTAGGCTATTGATACGAGTAAGATAATGCAGGTAAAACCACAGAGCTTCAACGGCTTCCATTTCCATCTATAATTGTCCTTCAAAGGACTTTTGCTTTTTATCTTTGTCATCTCATTTATCTTACAGTTTCTTAAAGGGACTCTGGCTCATCCTATCACCAGGAAACTGTGTTTTATTCTAATTGCTGATATGCATGCTTTTGCCTTTTAGGTAGTGATGTTTATGCTGCAGTTGGGCAGTGCCACTTTCTTGTTGACAGAACCAGTGATAAGTGCGATGACAACAGGAGCAGCTACACATGTTGTGACTTCACAAGTGAAGTATCTGCTGGGAATGAAAATGCCATATATATCGGGACCGCTGGGATTTTTTCATGTGAGTTCAGTAAAAGGATGGGTTATTCCATTTGCTAACATTTTATTCTATATGCCGTTTGTCTACATATAAGTGTAAGAAATTTGTTATGCATTTGTATGAATGAACAGAAGATAAAATACCAAAACCTTCATCTTGCTAGATCTGATGGTACAAATAGATTAGGAAAACTTGATGAAGAATTAGCAAGAATGGGTCTTATTTTGAAAGGATACAGTAATCAGTTTAAAACATGTGTCTTAGAGCATCCATAATTCCATTTATCATGCCAAGCATTTACACACTTGGACAGGGAGAGTTAGCGCTTTCTGGATCAGAATGTGGGAGGGATATATCCAAGTATCATTCTAAAAATATTTTTCTTTCTATTTTGCTAAATGAAACCTGACCATCTTTGTGGTAAAAGGAAAATGACCTGTGATTTGTGGATCTCCTATGCAGAAGTTACTCTAGATATCTTACGTATTGCTTTATGACATGATATCACTTTGCCATAAACACAGCAAATTTACAGCCTTAAGGTAATTTTTATAAAATGCTTACAACTTTTCATACAGTATCATGGTTATTCCCTTTGGAAACTAGATATTGTTGGCTGAAATCTTAAAGGGCAAAGTTGTATAACCTTATTGCATAAACTATATGAGAACATATTCTTTATGGTAACTTATTCCAGCAAACCCTGAGTTTAAGTGCTGTGAGTGTAATCTCTTGACAGAAACATTAGTAGTATTACAATAGTATCTGTCAAAATGATATTTTGCTCATAATAAAACTTTATTTACTTGTTGAGGCGATATTTACATTTCACTGATAGCAATAAATGAACTGATTGCCAGAAGAAATGAGGCTCCATCTAGTTAGCCACTGAATTAGGACACTTTAGCACTGACTACATTTTCTTGCACTGCTCTGCTTTTTATTTTTTTCCTGTTATTTTGGGAAATTTGTTAATGTGAACTCTGTGATAAGATGATGTTGTTTTTTAGGATGTTGTTTCACAGCCTTTTATAAATTTGATAACATTTTGTATGGATGATCTATTGGTAAGTTTTTTACAGGACTAATTTATTAATAAAAATTCAGGGCATGTAATAAACACAAGTGATTTGTCTTGTAGGGACATAAATAAAAGTGTCATAGCTATTTTTATGAATAATCAGTTGACCTGTGAGACTATTACAAATGATTCATCATATATTAAAATATTTTTTAATTCTTTAAAAACCCTTTCATAAGTACTGCTTAATATAAAATGTGGCTGGCCTCTTTTTTGTGGCATTTCCATGGAGACTGTACTTACATATAGGAGTATTGTAATCTTGTAGAGATGACTGGTGTTAAGTACCACAGCCAAGACATAGTCAAAATATATGTTAAAGCAATAATAAAGAACAGCAGTGATATGAAGAAATATTTCCACGTTGGTGTGCTGATGATATCATAAATGAGGTCATTCAAGTGCTTTGAAAGAAATCTAGTCCCTTATCCCTTGTATTTTTAATGTATCTGAAACTATTTATTTGCCATTCACTTCACTTTTGAAATCAAACCCCTTTGAACATTTTTCAGAGAAAAAATTTCATGATATTTTAAGGTTCTGAATTGTTCTGTAGAATTCTGTGAAAACAAATGAACAAATAAAAAAACACCACTATATGTCTTAAAAGAATAATAAAAAAGTCTTCATATTTAGGAGGGACAATTTTACCATACAAGTATTTTAAGAGATTTCTGATATCTGTTCAGACTTATGGGTTGATTTTAGAAGGTCCAGTATCTCAGTCAGAAGCACCAGATTTAGATTTTAACAATTTTTTTTTTTTTTTCTGTAGTGGTAGTTTTATATGAAAATTATACTAATTAGATATATTTTAGTGTGCACATGTAACTAGAAAGTGAAAGGTAAATTTGTCATGTCTCTCTGGACGTGTTCTTTACTACAAATTCTTGATACCCAAAGACTGGTATTTTTGCTTACATTTTTTTTCTTTCTCCACTCCAAAACACCTCCCACTCACAAAGCTGATTGCTTTGCCCCAGGCAGCCTTTGAGTTGGCAAAACAATGTTTAATAAAGTGTGATAGGAGAGTTGAAAGTAAAACAAGCCAATGAAATGGATTCTTTATAGCAAGTGAGATCATGTTTAAATATGTAAAAATGAACGTTGCTTATGGAAAACAAATCTACCACTCTGGCGTTAAGCCTATGGGATTTTTGTGTTTACACGTAATTTATGTAATTTATTAAATTTCAGTTTCCATGTACACAGTTTACAACACTGCAGTTGAGCTGCACATTGCAGTATCAATTGGTATTTTGCAAATCAGAAAGGTAAGGTGAAGATGAAGAAGAAAAATAATTTTTACAAGGGACAAGAGAAGTGTCATCAAGTTTTACTTAGAATCTCAAAACAGAAAAACATAGCTATATTTGACCTTTATCCATGTGTAGATAGCTTCGGCAAGTTTCAGAGAAAATACAGCACAGCAAAATGACCTGCAATGTAACAAACCTACTTTGCAAAACTTTTTTTTTTTTTTTTTCTTTTTTGTGGTTGTGTTGCAAAATCCTTGTGGTTGTGTTTCAATTAGCTGAAAAAAGCGGCATGTTCACACTATCTGTACTTTTTTTTTCCAAGTTTGTGAAGCGATCTCCTGGCTTTGCTGGTCATACCATGAAATAGGTGTTTTTAGATTTTCAGAGAATGGTTACCAGGGAACAAACTAGTCAGTGGAAGCTCTTTAGTCTGGCATAGTAATTGATTTAATGTGTTACTGCCAGAATTGTTTCAGTGTATTACAGACAATGTGGGGATAGGGCTGTTGGTGATACTGAACTTGCACGAGCTATGAAGCATTGGTAGTCCTGTACCTTTTCATTTATTGGCTGATGTAGACTGCATACTGAAGGGTACGATTTGAAGAGAAACAGCAAAGAATGCACTAGGCAGTTCATATAAAGTGTTTGTTGTGAAGTCTGAAAAAGCTGTGACAAAGATCTACAAGATTTGAGTCTATATTTTTAAAAAATAAAAGGAAGCTTCTTTTTTAGTCAAGTTGTAAAGAAAGTCAGAAATTCTAAAAGCTTATGCACATTTGTTTATAATCTTTCATTGAAATTATATGTATTTACCCAAATTTATGTCTCACTTTTCCTAGAAAAATTAAAATGGTATAAACACAGATAGCTAATGCTGACACTTCAATAGTCACCATTCGTTTCAAAACAAGCCCGCATCTCTTTGACTTCGACGATTAGGAATCAATCAATTTCTTTCCTTTTCTTACCTCTTCACCTTCTGTCTAGCTCGGCCTTTAGTGAGTTTTTGGGCACAGTTTGCAACATAATTTTCCAGATTGCCTGTTTTTGTCCTAATTAATCACAGCTTTTGCTTGAGTACTGAGCTGAGTCCTGTGCTCTCTTGAAAATGCATTCTTGGAAAATTATGGATACAGCGACTAGTCCCAAGCCACTCAAGACACAATCCACATATTGTCTGTTTACAGTGGAGCAATATGTGGTTAAAAACTGTGGTTTGATTACTGTTCTTCAGACTTACGACATACATAGATCATATTATTTAACAAGTGGATTTTAAAATGTTTTCCTGCATTCTGAGAAACTTTTGTCCTGGGTTATACTTTGTATCCTTAATCAAAAGTCCAAGGGTTGGATTTCAAAGGACTGGACCAAATTTTCCTCTTTATGAGGAAAATTACATCTTTCATGTCTTTCTTTCTGCAGCCATTTTTAGAGAGGTTTTATTGGCTTTTGTTTTTGGTTTTGTTTTTGTTTTTCTCTTTATAGATTACAAAAATATTCTTAGAAAGGGTGAGAGAGGGAAAATCAGGAAGTTATTTTAATTTACTCATTCTTCAAAATGAGCATCATCTGTTCAAGGAGTGAAACAATCAAAACAGTGGAAACAAATTTTATCCTCATATTTACCACCTTTCTGCTAGAACAGGGTTCCTTTCTAAGATAACTTTTCTAGTACTTTTTCCTGTCCAATATAAATATATGTATTTAAGCTCCAAATTGTCAAACCTTGTTAGCATTATATGAGTATTTGAGAATAGGTTCTCTGGAGCAGAAAATTATTAATCTTTATTTTCATAAAATTACAAGTGAACTTTTAATTTATTGTAGTGATCTTAGTTGTTGCCAGAGAAAACACTTTTTAAAAATATATTATTTCAAGCCTCAGCTGCTTGATTTTATTATCCTTAATGTTGTAGTTTATAAAGAAGTTATTTATGATGCAGTCTGCATCCTAGATTTTAACTTCTATTCTCTACATAGTTTACGTTTCAGGCTACACAATAGTTTCCAGAATATAAATGCAGAATTCAAGGGACTGAGCCTACCTTGTTTTTGGTTTGGTTTTTTTTTTTTTCCTCTACAGCTTTCATAAACCTGTGTATCATATAAATTTTCATGCCATGTTCCTCTAGGCAATAGACTACTGCTGTTATCCTGGAAATAACTTTTGATAAAGATCTTAATATTTCTTTGTTTATTGGGACAGAAATTGCCTCTAACTTTCTTCACCCTTTCTAACCATTCCAATAAACCAATATTTTTTTTTTTTAAATAATTTTCTGTTAATCCATTATCATACTGATTTATGCCTCATTTTCCGGACCTTCACATTCAGAGTAGGACTGAAATGACAATTCACTGATAGCTGTGTCATCTGTGCTGGTGTGAAGGCAACTGCATTCTTCTGAGTCTGTTACTTACAACATTGTATTCCTCATCAGAGATCCCTGGTACTTGTAATCATCGGTCTTTCTATCCCTATTCCATATTTCCATTCCACATGTTCCTTTTATTCAGCATCACATTTCCTTTCTTCATCATAGACCCAACTATATTTTTCTAACCATATTTTACAGCATTTTGCACCACACCATAACCTTTGACAAGCTGCGGGCTTCCCACTTGCAGCTCCATAGCTCTGCTCCAGTCTCCTCTTTCTGTTTTAACAATGCCATCTGCCTCTCACTTGCAGTGATGTAACTATTCCCCAACATCCCAGAGCCCACTGCGGCCAGACTGATTCAGTGTGATCCAGCGTGCACCACCCCTCACACCCTTGTACCTGCAATTCCTGCACATTGCCATGGACAGTTTCCTCTGGAAAGCACTTGCCACTGATGTGTGAATCACCCCTTTTCCCCCTACCCTTTTTTTACCTCTTGCTTTGCAGCTTTTAACTTATAAATTTATGCTAGAGGAAGAAAGAGGGCTTAGTAAATAATACTAATTATTTAAATTGCCAATAGCATATGTACACAAGGCTTGACAGCTGAATAGTGTGTGCAGCATCTGGAGCTGATCAAAGCATGCTCCATGGAACACTATTAATGTAATGGGCAAGAGCAACCAACAGGGAGACCAAGTGCACCCTGCTGAAGCTGTGCAGTAACTCCTGAAAAATATTTGGATGGATCCCCTCATTCAGTGGATAGGATGCCCTGAAGAAGATGTGCATCCGGGAAGACTTCTGTTGCTTCTCTTCCCCTCCAGCCACTACTGGATTTTGCTTTCCTTTTTTGCTCTTCTAGTCCACAGTGCAGTTCCTCACACCTTCCTGTCCTCTAAAATTCCTCCTCAGAAGTGACTTTTGCTATTAGACTTGATGGATGTTATGAGCTAAGGACACTGAAAAGAAATCTTTGTATGTGTAAGCTTCTCTCAAAATTTTTGTACAATGTTCATTTATCTCACTGAATTTAATGAGGTTGAATATGAAAAGTATACATATCACATTTACTGGTATTTTCTTGCTTGCTTCTACCAATAGAGATTCGTAAATACATATATATAAATATTCACTGAAGTTTTTTGAATTTTCCAAGGTCCATAGTATTTTAACAATAGTAAATTGGTGATTTTCTTCCCTGTAAAATCTTAAGTGAAATATTGATTCAGCTCTCATGGATACTTTGCATTGTTAGAAGCTGTGTAGAATATGGCATAGATTGTGATCCAGGATGAGGTATTTTTTGATTTGTGTTTTTTATTTGTTTTTCACTGTAGATTTATGCCTATATATTTGAGAATATCAGATCAGTTCAGTTGGAGGCTTTGCTTCTTTCCTTGCTGAGCATAGTGGTACTTGTTCTTGTTAAAGAACTTAATGAGAAATTTCAGAGAAACATTAAAATTGTTCTTCCCATCGATCTAGTTTTGGTAAGTACAAAATCAAATATCAGACTTTTTGCTTTACAAAGCTTTCAGTGGTACAACTAATCTGCTGCAGTTTACTGTGCTGTCTATAGTTACCCAGAGCCACACCTGGCACTTATTAAATGGATAGCTAAGTTTCATGGCTGTATGTTAAATGTAAGAACAGGAAACAGTTTGCTAAATAATTAAGAAAGAAGTGACATAAGTTCCCAATTTGTATAATATTTTTCATGTGTTTACTACTTTTAAATAATTACAAGAACATGAGGCCTAAAATGTTAAAGTGTAAGGAGTTTGAAATAGAAAATTAAAAGTAACTGGCACATTGAAACTCCGGGCAAGGTTTATGCTAGGTAGTTCTGGCTTAGATGTTGCTTGTTATTTATCTGCAACAAAGTTAAATTCCTATGCTATTGCTTTCTGTAATTTTCCTTACAGTTTTCCTTTCACATGGCATAGGCTAAATTGAAACTAACTGTTGCATTGTAAATTCCCACTTTAAAGATTAAACAAATAACCATATCTTAGTTTCTTTTGCCTCTCTTCTACATTTGCAAAAAATTGTGTAATATACGTCCCTATGTTACTGGATTGATGTAGAAACTATAAATGCATGAACACTGTCATGTGCTTAGGTATGGCAATAGTAGGGACCATGTGAGAAGCTAAAAGCACTAGAAACATAACAGCTTTTTCTGTATTGAATCAATAGATAATTGCTACATCCGTTGCCTGCTACTATGCCGACATGGAATACGTCTACGGGCTAGAAGTTGTGGGACGTATTCCTGAAGGGTAATGTGGTTTTTATTAGCTTGTGGCTTTTAAATATGTTTACTTCTGAGAACAGTTTCTGAAAAGTTTGAAATAGTTTTCTTAAATAAGAAATGGTAAAAATCTATTATGTTCATTTCCAGCCTCCTCAAATACTATCTCACAATTCAATCCTATGTTAACAAGGCATATCTATAAGCAGAATTTCTTGTATATTTTCATAGATTTTTCATTATTTTATTTAATAAATAGTAGGTACTAAGTACCTGATGATGGCTGATGGATACATGATGGGAGGGCAGAACACTCTCTACAAGACTATTGCAAACTGCTTTTCGAGGGTTGCCTCAGATTTTCATAGCAGAAAGGACTTGCAATGAGATAAATCTTGTAGATTACAACACTTCACTCTTCCCCACTCACTTGCATAATGATTTTAGAAAATGTGGTTTCTGAGGAAAATAAAAGGATTTAGATATGCTTAATCTAGACAAGAACAAACTGACTACAGATAGTGATACATTTTTCTCAGTGACCTTGAAGAGAAGAAAGAAAATATTCAGTATAATTAACTGGAAAGACAGATTAGATACCATAGAGTCATAGAATCACAGAATGTCTTGGGTTGGAAGAGACCTTTAAAGGTCATCTAGTCCAATCCCCTTGCAGTGATCAGGGACATCTTCAACTAAATCAGGTTGCTCAGAGCCCCGTCCAACCTGACCTTGAATGTTTCCAGGGATGGGGCTTCTACCACCTCTCTGGGCAACCTGTTCCAGTTTTCACCATGCTCATCATAAAAAAATTTCTTTCTTATATCTAGTTTAAAACCATTAACCCTTGTCCTGTTACAACAGGCTCTGCTAAAAAGTCTGTCCCCATCTTTCTTATAGACCCCCTTAAGTACTGGAAAGGCACAATAAGGTCTCCATGAAGCCTTCTGTTCTCCATGCTGAAGACTCCTCTCTCAGCCTTTCTTCACAGGAGAGGTGTTTCAGCCCTCTGATCATTTTTGCCCTCCTCTAGACCTGTTCCAGCAGGTCCATGTTTTTCTTAAGCTGAGGAGGACATGTTACAAGGAATGTTCAGACTGTAAGGGTTGGTAAGGAATAGCACAGCTGTTGTGTAACCTCCCTTTTGAAAATTGTAGTTTCCCTAAATTTCATAAAGTAAACTCTAAATAGTCCAAGGCAGCATGAGTGCATATGTGGCAGCTTGCACTGATAGAAATAAAATGAAGTTGCTGAGAAATAAAATTGTTTTTAAGTATATAAGGCATACTATTACATGCTATATTATCTGAGGTTAAAACAAGGTTAAGTAGCCCCTTTTGATGCACGTCATGAACAGCAATTACATAAATTGTATTGGTGCAGCTTTAATCAGGAGTTTATTTTCTGTTTAACCTCATATGAGAAGATTCTGTAGTGTCAAAAACCAACCAGAAGCCTGGATCATTCCCATGCATTTTTAGGCACTTACCTGAAATAGCTAACTGCCTTGTCAGTAGAAAGCGTTAGAAACCTTCAGAGTGTGGTTTGGTGCTTAGGTGGTGTGATTTGTGCTCTGGAGAGACTGAAGTCTTTTTGTGGAGTACAGAGACAATCTGGGGTGGTATGGATCTTAACTGGGGCACTTCATTGCAGTCTCCATTAGATAGAGTAAATGTCCACATAGCCCATAACCTACAGGAATACTAAATTGTTTAAAAGATTTAAATTAAACTTTACAGAAAAGCCAACTATAAAAAAAGAAAAAAAAACAGACAGTGGAGCTTCTTTTATTGCATATTAAAAAGTCGGGGAATTGTAACTGATTTTATCTGTCAGTAAGGGAGCTAATTTATAAGGGTCCCTTCATAATTTCTCAAATTGATGTTTGCAAATGGAATACTCAATCTGAAACTGCTTCATCTTCCTGTACAAATTCTCCCCTGCAGCTCCCCACAGACTGAGACCTTATTAATCTAAAATATTGAATAATATCACTTCACAGGAAGTAAAAAAATTATCTGTGCATGCAAAGATTGTTTCTCTTGTATTTGCAGGTATATTGAGGCTATGTATCATGCTTTGCAAAAAGGACTGTCTTTATTTTTTATAGGTTACCATCACCAAAAACACCACCCATGAACATCCTGCCTGAAGTAGTCACTGAAGCCTTTGGAGTAGCACTAGTTGGTTATGTAGCATCGTTAGCTCTAGCCCAAGACTCTGCTAAAAAGTTTAAATACACTGTAGATGACAACCAGGTAAAGCTCTTTATCCTTACTGTCAGTAAGCCTTGAAATGGCTTCACCATTTTGGAAATGTATCATAGAAGAATGCCCAGTAGGAAAGGGTATGTTCCATATGGCATCCTGAGGCTTTCCAGTGATTACAGTAAAATCTGAATCTAGTCCACATCAGCTCTGCAGAATGCCCTAGTTGGTTGAGCTGCTCCTTTTTGGGGAAGTGCATCCTCCAGGATAATGTCTTAATGCTGCACTTGGTGTAGAATTTGAGTGTTAATGTGTTTTCCAGTGTTTCAAGATGAGACAGCTTCTCCTCTGGCAGCTGAGCTCTTAAGGACTAGCTAAGATGTTAAATCAGCCACTGATTAAAGAAACAAAGCAGTTCTAAAAATAAAACAGGTACTTATAGACACAGACCATATCTGATTTTGTAAAATGAAGCTTATGAAAACTATTCAACCACATACAAATTTTATTTGTATAAAAGAAGCAAAGTGGATTTGAAGAGCGCTGTCAAATTTGCAGCCATAGGAGTTTTCTCTGCAGAGTTCCACTTTATGGTGGACACTTACATAAAAGTGGAATGTTACTTGCTGCACTACCTCATTGGTGGTCATGGCAGGTAGGTAACTCTAAGCCAACTGAAAATCCATGGAGACAATAATTCAAACATTGTGGTAAGAAATTATCTATTTTAAATAACCGGCAATAGTGCTGTGTGTTGAAAGTGCTGCTCCCACCTTTGTCTTAAGTCATTTGGGATAAATGACATAAGGTTGAATGAAGAACAGTTGGTTTTGCTACTAGAAGTCTATTAAACACTATATCTAGACAAGTCAGTCTTGCTATGTCAATGTCATGTCTTACAACTTTACGTAACTGGAAAATATGGTAGGAGAGTTCTTGTCTACTCAGGTCTCTCAGCTATTTTTCAGAATGAATACATTGTACCATGAATTTCTATTGATGCTTCAGAACCATGTTTTCTAGGGAGCGGAGGGAAAATGCTTTGAGCTTGTCAGGCTTCCAGGGTGACATGCTGCATTGTCTCAAGGGTACTGAATGGAGCACAGCAAGCTGTACGTCTTTCTACACCTTTGGAAAACTTGTAGCTTACACAGCTTGATTACTAGTGTTGGAAGCTATGTGTATGTCTGCATCAAATAATGGAGCAAAAGAGCAAAACCTCCATGAGAACAGAGACTACAAGGGCAGCAGGGTGTTGTAGCTGTATTGCACTCAGGGGCCAGGCATAGGGCTCTATGGTGGCATGTAGGTGTGCAAGGCTGTCTGGGGAGCCTTAAGGTGATGCTGTCCTGTGCTGTGAAGATAAACTTATGATCAGGTGTTCCTCTGGTTGGATACAATACCATTTGTGTCCTACCTCCACTGCCAGCAGTACTGAGGTCTTATACATTGCCCTGAGGAGATGAATGAGATCCTTATAGTCTGAGGAAGATTGGTGCTGGGTAGCTGAGTTGCAGTGCTTTCTTAGAAAACACCATTCAGCTCAGGCTGCAGATATAAGGAGGTTTCCCACTTCTTCTACTATAAATCTTTGCTCAGACATGTCTACATTTTGACTGTGAATAAACACCAGATATATCTGTAATGAAAGACAGCATGCAGATAATATTGCTACCATACTTCACTTTCACTAAAGCATGCTCTAAATGAGAAAATATCACTGGATGTCTTTTGCCTGTAGAGTCATAAGCCAGAAACAAACTGGACACTGTCCAGATTTTACTACTTGAGACTGGGCAGTTAAAAAGCAGATGTGGATCAAGACGTAAATATTTTGGCTGACTTTCATTTTCAAAACTTAGCAATACTATTTATTCTGTGAATAAAATGTGCCTCCTGCTTTTGATTAATCTAGTTCAGCAGCTCTATCATTCAAATTAGTTCTGAGTTGTGAGAAGATATATTATGTTGGGAGATCTTTTATCATATACATGTGTGATTTTTTTTCCCTCAAAAATATGGCCGTCCTTTGTCATTGTTAATATTTACCTAAGGGATTCCTTTGTTGGCAAGAAGCATTGAAATGACAGATCAATAAGAAAAAACCATATTCTATTTTACAACTTTGCAGGAATTTTTGGCTCATGGGCTCAGCAACGTGATTCCTTCATTTTTCTTTTGCATACCAAGTGCTGCAGCGATGGGACGGACGGCACTTTTATACAGTACGGGCGCCAAAACACAGGTAATTGGGTTAGATTGAAGTATGTAGGAGAATTAAGGCTATGATACTGCTCACTGGAACTTGTACTGATTTATCCATTGTACTTCCCTGTTCTCCCTTTTTCTATGTCCTGGGAAATGACTCTGCCCTGTTGTTTTTAATAATCTGCATAGAATTACATCTGATCAGAAACTGTCTTACTAGAAAAGCTAATGGTTCCACTTACTCATTTTGACTTGTGTGATGGGTTGACCTTGGCTGGATGCCAGGTTACCACCCAGCTGCTCTATCACTCCCCTCCTCAGCAGGACAGGACCGACAGAAAGAAAGAATCAAAAGGCAATGTCCAGCCAGTGCCTGGGGTTTCAGTACGCATAGTGATTGCTCTGGAAGACAAACGTCATAATAATGAATCCTGTCTGTGTCCCCTCCCGCCCCCACCTGCCGCCTTTCTTTTAGCTTTTATTGCTGACATCATATGGTATGGAACATTCCTTTGGTCAGTTTGATTCATCTGCCCTGGCTATGTCCCCTCTCAGCCTACTGGTGATGGGGGGGAAATGTTGGAGGGACAGCCTTGGTGCTGTGGGAGCACTGCTCAGCAGTAACCAAAACACTGGTGTGTCATCAACACCTTTCTAACGGACAGTGCAAAGCAGAGAACTATGAGGGCTGCTATGGGGAAAATTAACTCCATCACAGCCAGACCAAATAGAACCTGTTGAATTCAATACAAACTCTAAACTTGTGGCAGTAAGGAGGTTAGGAGTTGTGTTTTCAGACTGCAGGAAGTGCCATACAAGTCCTTTCAGTTTTCTGTGAATTTGTCAGCATTGTAAGGAAAGTGCCCTCTAATGGTGATTAATGGATTTAATGGTACAAACTAAACTGAAGTTTTAGAAAAAAAAATCAGATTTAATTTAGTCCTCCAATCTAATTTCCAAAATAAAGTGAAGTTAACCTTAGGAACTGCTTCTTACAAAACCCCAAGTAATCTCCCAACTTCTGCCTTGTGACATGGTGTACTTGTCCTGTCCCTCAGCATACTCTGAGCCCACAGAGATGACACTCAGATTTTTGAGGATTTTTGGGGCTGTTTTGTACTGTTGGATATTAAACCCACAAATTCTTATTGCAGTAGCTGAGAAAAGAGGGAACTGCAATTGATGAAAATGATAACTCTGACCCCGTGAGTCTGTTACCTGTCTGAATTGTGCTCATGAACAAGAGAGAGCAAACTGCTCGTCTGTGACCTTTGCATGTGTTGGCACAATGTAGGCCACTGGACCCGGGACACCTCTGGGGCAGCCCCATGAGCACTGCCTCTCCCTCCTTCCTCTAAAACTCCGGGGTCCATCAGTGGCATCCTGCCATATTAATGTTAAGAGTTTGTTGCTATTGTCTTTCTATAACTGCTGCCCTTGCCTGTGTAAAGGACATTAATTACAAGAAAAATGGTGATGAGGTACAACTGACAAGGCTAAGTACAGTCTGTAGGTACTGTTTCTTCTTGACCATGTCCTGTAATTATTTCTCATACAGATACCATAATACTAAGAAATGATACAGGGCTTTATTTCAAAACTCTGTGTGTTAACTACTTGCTAATTAGCTGACATAGTACTCTGAACTTGATGAATCAGAATGAAAAATTTATCCAATAATAATCTTTAAAAGAATTTATATCCAAATAGCTTAGCTACCACTTTGCTATTAGCTATTTCATATCTGTGAGTTGGATTCAATGTCATACCATGTGACCTCATCCTCACAGACATCCTCTTCTGTTACCTGTTCACTTACTGTCTGTACAATTTGCAGTAGGACTGCATCATGGCTTTTCCAAGGAAATTTAAAGTAACCTGAAGACCTATAAGCTGAAGGCATATAGCATGTCTGAGCACTTTGGCTCTGGTATATGTAGGCAAAGGTCCCGATAGAAGGTTATGACATGGAAAAAGAAGCCGCCATAGTTTGATTTCAAGATAGGAAGTACATGGTAAAGATAATCAGTATCTGCTTGGTTTCATCCATGGTTTTCACAGTATAGCAAAGCCTGCATCCAGAAGTTGACTGTGGCCATATGTCAGTGCTATGAGAGTACTTTAATAAGTATAAAATTCTCTCTCCTTCTTTCTTGTTGGAAAGCAACACATCCACTCAATCCTCTACTTCTGAGCCTGTCTAGGCAGAATGAAGAGATGAGAAAGTAACTAATAAATGTTGCTCAGATCATAGGCAAAAAGAGTGAGGGGTTGCTTTGACTACAGAGAGAGAAGCCAGTTTACTTTGGCATGTATCATGAAAGAAATGCAAAGAGCCTTTTAGGGGCTCAGAGCAGCCCTTTTTTCTTCAACAGCTATATCTGCGATTCAGCAATGTCATTTATTCTTCAGTGATGTTTTCCTGGGAGAAAACAAAAGTGAGGGATTGTATCATGGACTAGAAGTATCTTTCAAATAGAATCAACAGGTTGTTTTTTTTGCTTTTTGGGAAGGCGGAAAGAGGGAAAAGTTCCTTGTGACTTTACCAGCAGATTTTGTGTCCCTTTTTCTGTAAACACTCTGTCTATGCTTCTTGATGGTATTTTTAAGTACACCATGGCTTTAATTTCCTAGTGTTTTAACAACTTGTCTGGTTTTGTTTTTAACAACTTGTCACTTAAAATGAAACCTAATTATTTTAGTAAAGAAACATATTATCAATATAAAAATAAAGTGAGCATCTGTCTACTTATTGTCAAAAACCTTCTGTGAATTTGGACTGTATCTTAATGAGACTAGAAGTACTCTAGTTTATGAGCAGCCAGGGTGGAGTTGGGAGAGTGCAATTTTTTTTTTTTAGTTTTCCATCAGGCTAATACAATATAATACTGTGAAGAAACATATAATTCTTAGACCATATATTTTTTTGTATTCATATCACCTGCATTAATTGTAATTTTTAATATAGAAAAAAAAAAAATGTTCCTACATTCTATAAAGTGAAATCCACATATATTTACATAAAATAATTGTTGGTTTCTGATTTAACAAAATAATTTCCTTTTAGTGTTTATCCCAGTAAAAGAAGTTAGAAATTTTTGCTCAGTGCTAAGATAGATCTGTCATTTAGTACAACACAGAGTGCATGACTACAAATATGTTACAGAATGACAGTGGGTGCTGAAAAATTTCTGGGATGAGATACTGCATGCACACGCTCCACTTAATAACCAAGTGTGCAAGTGATGCTGTGGTCTGTGTCCGTGTGCTGTCAGCAGGGTCAAGCAGATATGTTCAGATCTCTTACTATGTTTTCACTGTAGTTGGCTGAAGGTAATCACCAGAGATTAAAAATGAAATTATATGCATCTGGAATCCATAGGTAATGTTAATAGTTAACATCTTCAACATCTCATTCTTGACTGTGTCTGCACTGTTTGATAATTAGTCCTTTTCATACATTTTAATGTATTTTCTTTTTTCTCATACTGAATGATCCACTTTTCTTGTTTATTGTTGTAGGTGGCTTGCCTTATCTCCTGTGTATTAATTCTCATGGTGATCTATGCAATTGGACCTATGCTGTACTGGCTGCCTATGGTATGATACTTATTTTTTAAAGTTTATGTCAAGTCTCAAAAGTCATACAGTACAGACATGACAACATAATACATATAGATTTTATACATATATAGTTGTGTATATAGTCTATCACATAAGTATATAAGAAAGCATTTCTCTGCTACTTACGTTTGGCATATAGTTTATGAAAAATATATAGTCATATTGTTGTGGATTTGTAAATTGAAAAAATGTGATAGAAATTAATGAATATCCACAATATTTCTCTAGTTATGTGTATAATATATGACTTTACTTTTCAGATAAATTTGACACAAATGATTGTAGATAGTGATCTAAACTTGATTACAGAAAGATTATGAGATATTCTTATATCTCTGTCATCAAATACATTATCTACAGTAAGACTGTAAAGCAACGTGATGTGTTTTCATATAAGCTATATACTGCTTTTGGTATTACAAATTAATAGTTAATTTTAACTAGAGGTGTGTCAAAGATGCAAAATACAGCTCCAAAACTATCAATAATTGCCATGCTTGTACATGAAATTTTAACTCAACTGTGTTTTAAATTTACTTTTTGCTATTGTTTACATAGTGTCACATGAAGGTTCTCACTTTTCAAACACAGATCCTGTTATAGCTTATTTTAACCATGCAAAGTAAGGACACTGGAATAAGGGTGCACAATATGTCCTTTTCTTACTATACTGCTTTCTTCCTTTCATGTTTTAAATGGATTATATGTGAATTTTGATTGACTTCCTGTAGGTTTTTTTCCTATATTTAAAAAACCTCTTTTCTTATGTTGCTGTCTTGATATTTTATTACTTTACTACTCTGCTTTTTCAGCCCTCCCCACCTATGTACTGCAAGTCCATGGCTTTGTATTCTGTCCTTTTTGGCTCCAGATTATTTTTTCATCCATCTCCTCCTCTTTTCTGATTTGGAGAACAATAAATTATTTTGTTTACCTCAAAGTGAATGGATTCTTTGCCCTAGAGGCTTTCTCAATGTGATGAAGAAGGGGACGTAAAATTCTTCACTGTGTAGAAGTTGAGTGCTGATTTGCTTCTGAGTCCCCCAGACTATTGCAGAATGTAGTTGGTCTGGCAATGCAATAAGAGTCTCCAGAAGTCCTGAAGTTTCTGTCATTTTTCTCACAATTAGGTGGTCTACAGATTTATTTTTTTTTTGCGTTTAGGAAAAAAAAAAAAAAGGGTTTGATACTGCTGTGTTTGTGTTACAAGGACACCTGTGCTTATCCCATTTTTGAAACACTAACTTCAATTTTTGACAATTTAATTGTAGTACTGACTGCTAAATGGAAGTAAGAGCATTTGTTTTCACTACCGATTCTGTAAACGGCTTTTGTTTTTTATTTCTTTGCAGTGTGTGCTAGCAAGCATTATTGTTGTGGGCTTGAAGGGGATGCTAATGCAGTTTCGTGACTTAAAAAAATACTGGAATGTGGATAAAATAGACTGGGTAAGTGAAACTTAATCTAAGGAGGTTTTCCTGAGACTCTTTAACAAATACGTACTAAATGAAGTTTAATAGTTCTGTAGCCCTAGAAGAGATAAGTACAAACCATTATTATTAGGGTTTTTATGTAGTATTGGCTTATTTTCTATCTCAGAATAATAGCACCTGTAATGTCAATTGCTTTAAAAAAATTGAATTTTAGCAAATGATAAAGAATCAAACCTAATTTAAAGATAGAGATGTGTATAGAGACAGATCAGGTTAATCTTGTCAGTCTAATTTTGTACTCCTCTAGCTGGTTAACGTGCTTTCGCTTTTTTAGTATTATTCAAGAGATTCTGGTATATTTGTCCTCTGGGGATATGAAATTACTGTAGAGGACAAACAGAGCAGGAAACACTAGAGATGCAGAAAGATACATGTCCTAGGGTATTGTGGGTAAATTGCCTTAACTCTTTCAGATTTTGCAAACAGAATATCTATTGTTTGATAATAATGAAAGATTCTGCAGTGTGAGAGGAACAATACATCAGGAAAGGCAGATAGATGGAAGAGACACAGTATGAAAATCTAGTTTAATGCAAAGTCTGAATAGTTTGACATACATATGCACAGAATTCCTAGCAAATATTAACGATGAGTCCATGTTTAGGAAGATTCCTAGATTTCTCTTAGGTGGATGTTTTTTAATGCGTTGGCCAATTAGTGGAACAAAAACCTCTGACCACTTACGTACATACTTATTGGCATCTGGAACTTTGGAACTTCTGTTTATGCAGTGTCAGTAATCAAATATTCAGAAAGGTATTTTGGCCATATTCTTCTCCTCTGTGCTGGGAGATACAGGGTACTCGAGGTAATATTGGACTTTTCTGAAGTCACCAGTGACTTAGCATTCTATAGCAGTAATGGTAAGTCTAGACTGAATAAAACATTTTTTATAGAGTACTGGATTTCAGCATGGAAAGCAGAGCTGAGTAAACATCAGAGTAAACATCAAGTTTTACTATGTGACATTTTTCACATTTCGTATCAGAAGATTAGAATTGGGCGTTTTTTATATCACCCAGGAGAAAAGTTCTATCTTTCATGAAATCTTATGTTCCTCAAGCAACAAAATTCTTGAAATATTTTCTACCATTTGTGCTGTATTTGGTCTTCAGCTTAACCTAGATTTTCAGTGTCCTAAGGAGTGGATGATGTGGATCAAGAATTATTCTGGGGATAGCAGGCTTCAGAAAATTGGGCATTATGGGACAGAGTTATAGCTTTTCTATTAGTGCACTAAGTCAGTAAGTAGTTATGTTTTCCAGCAGGCTATTCTTAAATCTCACTAGATTTGATGATTCTTCATAGATAGAGTAGCCTGACTGATCTTTGCTTTTGTGGTTTTGGCAGGAAAGCATGAGTGAGTAGTTAGTTATTACATATCTGACATCTGCCATTATTTTTAAGAAAGGTTACAAAGAGGGAGAATTTTTTGGGTTTATCTTTTTGACTGAACATACTTGAACAATGATTTATCTTCAAGTAGTTCCACCATCAGTCCTTAGCCTGACAGGGTAAATCATTTTGCTTTAAATAGCACCATCTAAAGTAAGGCTATAAATGCTGATCTTCAATTGCTGCCTGGTTTGAGGAGCCCCACCAAACCCAGCGATCTGAGTCACTACACTGGTGTTGATTTTGACCTTAAAAGATTCACCCCAGCAATGGACAGCACATTGTAAATGAATCAGTTCCATTAACCAGGTTATCCAAAGTGTTTTGAAGATAGAAAGTCTAAGAAAACATTCGGAAATAATTAGCAGCTATCCTTTCTGGAACTGATTTTTTGAAGGGCTTGTGTCATGTAACATAGGAGTCAGGTTTGTTATGCATGTAGGTCTGGCAAACGAGAGCACATGGAAATGGAATACTATGACTTTTGTTACCTTGTTCCTTTGCCTTTGTTTAAGATTCTCATTGAATGTAAACAGGATGACTACTATTTATTTGTTGATTAGTTCTTTATAAAACCTAATATCTTTTACATATAAAAGGTACAGCTCTAAAGGCACAGCTCAGGATTTGGACTCAATGATTCTCATGGGTCCCTTACACCTCAGGATATTCTGTGATTCTATGAAATCTTTCCTTTCAGCCATGGGTTGTTTTTTATTGCAGATTTAATGTTTAGAAGGAGCTGAGTTCAAAGGAGCAGTTAGCCTGACAGACCTAAGTAGCTAATACCAAATATTATAATCTGAATATTGTTGCATATATTTGTTTTGATTTTCTTCTTTTTTTTTTTTTTTTTATCAACTCTCAGGAACATCCTGTTTTTACATCCCACCTCCCAAATCACATTTAAATTTCTTCTAGCTAGAACCCCACAACCCTTACTCCAAAAAGCCCTTTCCTACCATTCACAGCATTCATATGAACTTCAAAGGTCTCTCGCTTTGTTTGATGTCTTCTGTCAGTCCTTACAACTTCTTGGACGACTTCAACAATTTCAGTTCAATAATTGCTCTCTTCCACTATATATTGTGTATACCTAACTGTATGCATAACAGTATTTGTCCTCCTTTTTCTGTCTTAATCTTTTGGCTGTTTCCAAGGTGTTGATTCCTCTGTTATCTGTGTTTTGTTCATTAACTTGGGAATGATTCATCTTGAATTTTTGCCTCTTTTTTGGGAGCTACCAGGAAATTGATCCTGAATTTGCCTGTAAGTATATCTCACATTTCAGGTCTTCAGATCAAAAGCTGATTCCCGTATCCTTCCTGCAAGCCTAATTTCTTATGAAGACCTACTTCTTGACTAACCTCCCTTTTTTATTCTCCAGCTTGACAATGCACTTTCCTTGTATCAACAAAAAAGCCAGTGAAGTTTTTATTAACTCTTGTTTTTAAGGGTGAGCACCCTAGATGTGCTGTAGGCATTTTAACTAGGCAAAGAATACTGCCTGGTAATAGACTGCTGAAGAAAAATGTTCTTTTTGCTGTCAACAGTTGTATTTGAAAGTGACAAAAGATGAGGAAAAAGTATTTCAGAAGGTGATGTTCTAATGAAAAATGACAATAAAATTAGGATAATTTTCATAAGTTAAATAACAGAGATTTGGGGTATTCAACAGAGAAATACTATGGCATTTAAAGAACTAAAAATGTTAAAAACTGTACAAATCACTTGTCCAGGAAATTATCGTAGCTGAGACAAAGCTAAGTTGTATACCTGACCTGTAAAGCAGAAAGAATGGCAATAATTTATAGTAAAAATTACACATTCCCTGCATGGCTCCGTGATGTGGGAGGTAGTTATGGATGTATGAATTGTAAGTGTACACACATATATTAATATGTAAGGCTGTAAAGAATGACACTAATTCAGCAGTTAAAATAGATTCAACAAGGAGTGTCACTTTCAACAAGTACCCTCCAAGATCTAACCAGTGTGAGTTTCTGACACATGGATCCACCACCCTGTCAAACTATTTTGTCAAAATAGTTTGGAGTAGGTGGCCTAGGAAGGATCTTCCATGGAATTTTGGAGCTCACTTGTGCAATGTCAAGTATTCTTAGAACTTTTTAACATATTACCCTCAGGAGGGTAGTGACCTTTTAGATCTGTTCAGGTATTCATCACATAGGGGTCCTGATTCATAAGAGTGCTCTAGGGCTTTGGTATATAAACAATTTTCCACAGAGTAGGAAGCCATCTCTTTTATGATAATATTTTTAAATTATAATAATAATGGATGCTTCTAGCTTATGACATGGAGTTTCTAGCAACCTGATCTAGTGAAAAATGTCCCTGCTCATGGCAGAGGTGTTGGACTAGATGATCTATAAAGGTTCCTTCCAACCCAAACCGTTCTATGATTCTGTGATCCTAGGGAGATTTTCTCCCTTTCCTGCATTAGTGAATATGCTACCCTGACTTATATTATTTTTGCTGTAGTTAGTCTCAGTGAGGTGGAAAGGAATTTATAAATGCTTAATCCATTGAAAATGTCATTGCCGTGTAAATTCTTTTTAAAGAATAAGATTTCTATCAGTCCATCTGTCTCCATGGCAGTTTGCAAACAAATACCCTTTCAACCATTGTTTATCGAATGCTTGTGAAAAATTACATTAAAGAACTACCTTA
>NW_010300001.1:0-79493 GCF_000700745.2 Antrostomus carolinensis | reverse complement strand
GCAGGATTATTCTTTTGGCTGCATGCTGCTGACTGCAGCATGAGCCTCTATTTGAGCAAGTCATCACAGCCTCACATTATAGACAGTACAGAGCTGGTCAGTTGAGCCACATTAGGATATCATGTAGGATATGATTAATTTCTTCCTTTAAGTAGGCACCAGCATAATCAGGTAGGAGTTAGATGAACTACATCCTAAATTCCCCTCACTCTGATAACCAAGTCTCCATTGATTATGGTGGGAATCTAGACAGGTCACCCAGCTGTAGGCATCTGTGCTATACAGAGTTAATGCCAAATTAAATTAATCCTACCTGTATAGGCAATAGTTGACAATCTTAGTTTGCAATGAAAAGGGTAGTTTATAACCTGGTTTCAAAGTGGGTACAAAAACAATTAGTACCACACTACTTTAGTATTGCATTGTTTAGTCATTGGCTCAGAGTATTCTCCCACTTCTATTTATATGCTTTTTTCCTACCAAGTTTCCACTTCAGACTTCCCTCAGTGGTGGATCTGTAGACCCTATAAAATGAAAAATCATATAATCATAGAATCTTAGAATGGTATGGGTTGGAAGGGACCTTAAAGATCATCTAGTTCCAACACCCCTGCCATGAGCAGGGACACCTTCCACTAGATCAGGTGATAGGGTGTCCCATCCAACCTGGATGAGGTTGGATGAATGAAATGAAAAGATCTAGATGGAAACACATTGTGCACAGATTTTCAGAGGCAGCCGTTATGTATACACAGTCATAATACCTCTCAATGCTTCTCATGCTTTCTTATATATGGATAATACAACATAAATTCGTATATTCTGCTTGTTTGTTTTCTCCCTCTTTAGATTTTTTTTTTAAATTAATACAGTACAAACATACCTTGAACTTGGATTTTGTTTTGTCTTTTGAGAATAACATGTTTCTATAATATATTATTGCTGAGATTTGAAGAATTGTTAGATTCTGTACTATAGGATATAATAACTATCTTGAAGTAAGTTGCCAAAGAAAACTTTGATATTTTTGTGACTTCTTTGTTGAACCTTCTGACAACCCATGAATTAAAAAATGTCTATCAGATGAACATAACTTCTTTCTTACAAGTTCGATGTTAGCCTACCTAAAAAAGTACTGACTTAAGGCCAACACAAAGCACTAAAAGGACGATTGACAGATGAGAATATGATTGTTTTGGCTCATCCTCTACAACAATAGCAGTCTCTGATTATGGTTTAGATGTGAGATACTAGGCTGCTGAAGAGGCACTCAACTAGCTTTCTTAGTACTCAGCAGTACTGAATATGTTTTTTGCTTTGATTCTTCCTACATAGACTTTGTATTGAGTTTTCATGCTTTCTGTTTTCCTCTGAGGCAGAAGAATTTTGCAGGTCTTGCAGTAGTGATTTAGTTAGATTTGATGAGGTTCAGGTCTGCAATTGAAGTGGATTGCTTGATCTCAGGCTTTGTCAAGGATTCAGCCTCATCAGGGTGGGCTAATTTTTGATCCCACCAGAATTTCAGGTTTGTAGTACTTCAGTTAGGCCTTTCATGTCCAACAAGCTCCTTTATAAATATATATTGGATTAGTAAATCTTTGAATTACTTTCTTACTGATTAATCAGAACTCAATATCTATTGCTCGTAAAAGCATTCTTTGCAAATACATACAAAACAATTTGTATAAAATGTCATTTTGAAATATAACTGGCGATTGAACACTGTTTCAAAAAATGAACTTCCTTTTTGCCTATCAGCCGTGATGTTGAAGAGATGGCAAAACACTTTGCAGTAGTTTAGAATTTTGAAGATGAGGGAGGAAAGGTTTCTTGGTAGGGTCATGTAACACTCGGTCCTCTGTGAAGCACAGATTAGTACGGTATGACTCACATTATATAATTCATAAAATAACAGTTCTGAAATCTGCTTGAGCAAAATTCCTGTGGTTAGGCTGAAAGTATTCTATTGTCTCTGGCTTTTCTGATCTAAGTGAAAGCATCAGAAAGGATAATTTAAACATTGAAAGTGTCACTGTACTTTGATATCTTCCTCTGCCAACATTAACAAGAAGCACTGAAATTGTTGAAATGGGCACCTGCAGAAATCAGTATATCCAGAGGAGTGAAAATACTTTCCATCCTTCTTTAACACTTTTTATGTAAAGATTAGGTGGTAGCCTTTGCTTAAGACTCCCCCAAAGACAGAAATATGTGCTGATGTTAGGTCGGTATAAGAAATCAAGTAATTTGTACTTCTCTCCTTTTAATTGAGAGCCATACACATCATTGTATTGTGGAAATATAAGTGATTGTTTCTATTTATAAAATAATTAAGAAAAAAATTTGAAATGTTAAAACTTTTGTTTTTTTAATATTCTAAATTCTTTTTCAAAGTCTATTTTGTTTCAGATATGCTTCTTTGTACTAATTGCCCAATAATTTGTGTTTGTTATAGAGTTAGTTTAGTCAGCTGTACTCTGATAAATGCCACTTTTAATTAACCTTCTTGCAAATTATAGTTCCCACTTACACAATTAGTGGGAGAAGAAGAGCTCCTTGTATGTGACCTTTAGGGGACCTCGTTGTGTAAAAGGAAAGGAGGATTTTAATTGTGTGCAGTGAAGAAGGTGACAAAACCTTGGAATGTCAAAAATAAATCATTGGTTTTACAAAACAACTGAGTTAATTCTGAATTATTCTGTTAGCTCAACAACATATGCTACTTTAAGTAACTGAAAGGGACCTCAGTGAACAGTGGGATGAGTAGTGCCATGTCATATGTGTTCTCCCATGGGTAGACACTATGTTAATAGCTAATTCAGTCTCTAATATTTGCCATTTCAAAGATCCAAATGTTCACCTCTGAGAAACTATCTTCATTTTAAAAATCTTTATTTCTGATTCATAGAATCTACATTGTTACAAAAATTAAAGCTAATAATCTCTTTCTGTTTCCTTCCTTAAAGAGCATATGGGTTAGCACCTACATGTTTACAATATGCTTTGCTGCGAATGTGGGACTGTTATACGGCGTTGCCTGCACTATAGTAATTGTGATTTCCCGCTTTCCCAGGTGAGAAATAATTTATTGAAATATTCTAGTAACACATTGTTATGTCTTATTTCTGGCACACTGCTTCACCATCAGAGTAGACGTACAGTACACCATGCATACATCACAACGAAGCTTCAGTTTTTTAGTTGCAGAAAATGACAAGATAAGACAATTCAAAAGGGAAAGTCACACCTGTGCATTTACTCTAGGCCAAGGATCTCTAAAACATTTCACACTATGGCATTATTTTGCAACTTCTGTTAGTATTACACATCTCTATGACCCATTAGGTGGAGGTAGCATAAGATCAACAGAAAGATCTTTTTTTTTTTTTTTTTTTTTTTTTTTTCCATTAGATACTTATTTGCTCCTTAAGGAGAAAATATGTCTGGCAAGCCTTGGTAACTAAGAGCCTTTATAAACTCCTAGATACTATGTTGCACAGGAATTGATAGTTGGCATTTGTACTGCTAATATATATTAATGAAACATAAGTGCACAACTATTTAATGCCTAGTGAAAAGTACATTATAAATTCTATGTATGAATTAGAAAAACCAGGACAAAGAATCTAGAGCTAATACAAATTCATATATTACAGTTGCTACTTTGGATTGTGAGTAAAGAAAAATATCAGTTAAGGTTCATGACAATTTTGTGCTACAATATTAATCCATAGCTCACCAGTCCTGCAAATGACTTCCTGCTTGCAGGCAGTTGTTTGCATAAACATTGAATCCCACCGAATTTAAGCACAATATAGACAGACTGATTTAATGCTTGTTAAAGTTAATGGTGTTAACCATTTGTGTATAGCTCTCTTCTCATAGAATAGGTTGCAGAATCTCAAAATTGCAAGGCAGTTACACAAATTATGGAAGAAAGTTTCTGCTTGAATCAATCAGTACCTTTTTAGTACTACTACTAGTACTACTTTTTAGTACTATTACTAGTACTACTTTTTAGTCTACTCAGCAGACTAAAACTTTGGTAAATTCTGCCAGTAAAGGAAAAGGTAAGCTTTAATGTCGTTTACACCCTGTGGATGTCTGAGGTTCTGCAACAGCAGAAAGGTAGGGATATCTAATACAAAAGAACATGATCCTCTGTTGTCTGATCTAACAGAGACCTCAGTCTGATCCTGCACTAATTAAGGTAAATATGACTTCCCAGTGATTTCTGTGGTCTTCAGTCAGCTTTCAAGTGATTGTCCGCGCAGTCTAAAGGACTGAATGAGCTAACAGCCTTAAAATCTGTACTGCATAGATGAGGTTATCAAGAGAACATGCAGTAAGCCATCCAGTTGTGGACAATAATGTAATCAAAAGTGAAGCAAGAAAAATATCGTAGATGATGTTTTGTGAAATCCAGAGTATTGGATGCGGTATGTGTTATGTACCAAGTGTACGGAGTGTTATGTACCAGAGTGTATTAAAACCAGCAGCAGCTACAGCTCTATTTGTGCAAACAGGAGAGAACAGCTGACTTTTACAAGCCTCATTTAGCCAACCCCAGTACCTGCAAATACTTCTTGCACATTGACGCGTCTATTAAATGCTTGTGTTCTGAGATTATTTCCATTGCCTAGCTTTAGGCACAGGGCTCAGATGATAGCTAGTTTCATGGTTCTGTGTCCCCTCTTTGATATCTAGAGTGCAATGTTCTGCTTCATCACACAGAGATGCATCAAATGTAATGACAAATAAAACATCCTTAGTTTTCATGACCCATAATATTCAATATATTTTTTTTCCTTTCCTTACAATATGATTTTGCTTGCAAAAAATATTAATTAAATTTCTGTACTTTTGAAGCTGTAGATTATATATTAGCTGCCTTGGCTTGAGAATAGCTCTCTGGTCAGCTGTAAAACAGTAATGAAACTTAAAATTAAGATTTTTATATACCATAAATTTCCATTATTTGTATTTGAATAAAAACAAATTATATAAAATTTTCAAAGTGATATACTGTAATTTCAAAATGTGCTTTTAATTCTTTTAACAGGATCATTTATCACAAAAAATAAGTTCTATATGCACAAAAATATGTACAGATTGTACTTTCACAACTTTAAACTTCTACACTGTAGTTTTGTGGTATATCTCTTCCTGTTTCTGTTCAAGACTACTGATGATTTGCCTTACAGATTTTCTCTGTGTATTACAGAGCAAAGACACTGAATTTGAAAAATGTGAAAGAAGTGGAGTATAAGTGCAAAGGAGAAGATAATTGTGTAAGTTAAATTATCTTGTGTGTGTGTATATTCCACTAATTCAGATTTGTTTATTTTCTCTACTTGGTTACCAGATTGTAATCAGTGAGTCAAGGGAATGTTTTTATGATATGACCACTTGAAATCTAAAGCCAGTATGACATAGTAAATAGAAAACTATTCTGGGCATCAGAAATTCGAATATTTTCCTGGTTCTGCTGCTGTTCTGCAAAATGAAGTTAGCCAGGTCCTCTTAGGTCTGTCTATCTTAGTTTTTTTGTTACTTTTAAGTTAGGAATTGCTCTTTGTAAAAGTTATCTAATTCCTAAGTCTTAGGAAATCTCTTGGCAGCAAGGGCAAGGACCATCCGAGCAGACAATAGCTGTCTCTTGTCATATTTCCTTATTTCCTGAAAGTCCTTTGATATTCTCATCACCTACAATCTCTTTTCTGACCCCTTTTCTGCCACCAGCCCCTTGTGATTGGAATGTCCCAGAAGACACCTTGTGTGGCTGGGGAAGGAGGAACAGTAGCATGAAGTTGTCACATATTACTTCACACATCTCACCACCCTGTACTCAAACAAGGGTACCCTCACCTGAAATATGGCTGGAAGAATCTCTCCCAAAGACTGCACTTTTAAAATTTGGCTTCTTACAAACTTTAACCTACCAGTCAGAGATTTTAAATTCTTTCATTAATTTTCATTGCAATTATCATCAAAGTTGCTTGTGGTCAGGCCTATGGTAAGAGGAGAAGGGTAATGACCCAGAGAGGTGAACTCCCTTCTCCGAGATGAAATGGTAGGTCAGCAGCCAAAAGAGAAGTACAACCATGTGTCCTTTCAGCACTAGGACATCCCACCTTCTCCACCGTGGCAGTTTCTACTATGTCTTCTTTCCTTTCCTAATGCTTATGAAGGGTCTGGTATATCAGTAAGCAAAATACTCAGCAGTTATTACCTCACCATTAAGAAGCTCTCCTCTAAAAAATTTGTGAGCAATGTTTTCCATCGGAGCTATCTTGGGCTCAAAATCTGAACTTGGCTCAGGGGGGTTTACTGTTTTGGCATGCTGAACAATGCTGGAACGTGAAAGGTACATGAGAATGGGGAGGACACTGAAATGTGAATTAAAAACACTGTTGTTGAGTCTGTCTTAGCTCTCAATTGTTATATAACTTTTCATTTTTAAGAAAAATATTGGTCTGTCAAAGATGGGTAACCAAAATTTTATTTGCCTGCTTTTTTCATATCAGTTCACAAAATATTTTGTACAAATCCCTATGCATCTTCTTTTTTTTAAGCTAACTGCTCCCCGGCTTTTTTTTCCTTAATCATTAAGATTAATGCCAGTAACCAAGTAATAACAAACCAGTGTCTGCAGACTGGGGGGAAAATAACATTTTGTTAAGAAAGAAAATTGCTCAAGAGCTTATTACACAAAACAAAGAAGGAAAATATTTTTAAGATTTAGAAAAATGCCTTCAATTGAATTTAGAGTCACTGGCTTGCAGCAAGCATTTAGGGTAATTTTTAATGTATGAATGTTAGACTGATCCAAGTTCCCCTGGTAAATAACAGCTTAGACATAAACAACAGGACTTTTAAACATGAAAATATGCAAGTTTAATGATCCACCCTGCCATTAAGGCCTGTGGATTTATAGGGGTTATTTCATCAATAGGAGAAAAGATAATTTAATGTGGAAAAAAACCAAGAGGGCATTTAGAATCTTATGTGAAACACATTGCATCACAGACATTCACTGAACTGAACCCTTAGCCAAGCATAGACCATGCTCTGCAGAATGCATGGGGCAATTGCTGGTATTCTTCTAAGTGACAGCAGGGATATGTCACCTGAGATAATTTTCTTTCTTTCTTAGTAAGAACATGACAAAGAGGAAGTCCACTTTCCTCAGAACAGTTCTTATTAAGAAAGGAACTAGAACCAAACCAAGAGCCAGATTTGGCACAGTTGTACTTGCCGATCCTGGACAGAAGTTTATACGTAATTCTGCCATCTGTTTGATTTGGCCTTACGATTGGAGCCTTCCAGGTTTTCCATCTTGTACTTTTGGAAGCTTATTATCTTCCTGATCGCCCCAGACTTTGAACTTTGCACATTAGTCTTCCTTTTTCTTAATTTTCACCTTCCACTTTGCCAGTTCTGTTATGGCAACAATGTGCCCACTTGTCTCTGTGTATAGGATTGTTTTTATGGGAATCTATGGGATGACAGAGTATTTTGTCATTTGAGCATATATTTCACTCTGTTTTGCCCTTATTTTAGAACTTCCTTTCATATAATTCAAATTGCCAGTTAGGCTTTGCCACTTGACTGACTGAGGTATGTTAATGATGTAATATTTACCACAATCACATTAAGAGGTCAATTGAACAAAGTCCCTATACATAACCTGGGGTTTATTGCCTTAGTTTTGAGGAAACATGAAATGTTTCCTTAATTTGTATAATGGTCTCTGTGGTGGTGTCTAAGAGATGTTCTGGTTCCCAGAAGTCTGAAGAGCAGTCTACAATAAGGAGGTAGTTTGTGTGGTTTGCGGTCAAGATTTCCATTCCTGTTGTGCTTGAAGGTCTGTTGGGAAAATTGAGCATCTTCAATGCAACCCCATGCTTTTTTGAACTACTTAAAAATGGTCTGCGTGTCAGCTCCACTTACATGTGTTTGAGTGTGACCTTCTTACATGTATCTGATTTTTGTTAGGAAGCATAGAGGCTTTTTGAACCTATATTCTCTAGCACGTTCTTGATTTTTACTTCCTGTTACCCATTGTCACAAGTAGTTCATTTTTGAGACCTGACAGTCACTTAACCAGGTATGTTATTATCAGTAGCAAATGGATATTTTGTGTATCCAGATCCCTTTTTGCACTTAGTGATTGGATACTTTATTGCATGTAGCACTTTTGTGGACTGAAATCCTTTTGGAGAACTTCTTGGAATCAGATCTGTTGATCTGATCCCTCATGAACTGCTGCTGACCTGCTGAGGCGTTGTCAGCTGCAGTGTTTGCCCATTAAAATCAGCAGAATGGTGTCTCTCATCCTGTTTTTGTTCTTTCAAAGTGGACAAAGTTTTTTGTGAGACTGTTGGAGCTGACACCCAGTGATAACAAGTTTTGTATATGAAAATACCTAGTGGGAATCACTGCTGTGCAATGTTCAGGTGATGCGTTCAAGGATCCTCGTTTCCTCTCACTTGGAAGGAGAATGCTCTGAACTTCCACAGGTACCCTAGAGATCCCCAGCTTCCATAAAAGAAATGCCTGAAAATAAAATTAATCCTATTACTCTTTTTTTGACAACTGGCACTTAGGAACAGTGTTATTGTAGTTATTTAAGATTCTCTAGTTGCATGCATGCTTGTCAGGTAGAAAAAGTAGAAAATGCTTCAGAAAATGTTGTTAACTTTTACAAGCCATACATGATCCCGCTTATTTCTGTTTACAGCACTAGATGCGTGAAAGCTTAATACAGTTATTTATTGGAATATACATAAAGAACTTTGTAAGTAGATGTAACATCTTTTACTAGACCAAATAGTGCAGCTGAAAAATGTAAAAAGACCCTAATGATCTGACAGACTATTCCTCAAATCTGAAATAGAAGCAACAGAAATCAAAGCACCTCTGTTCCATATTGAATTTCCTTTTCCTAAGGAAGAGACACATGGTTCACAACCTGTGGAAAATTGAGAGCTTGATAGAATTAGCCTAATTCTAACTACTAGTATTTCAATTGCAGTTGTGATTGCTGATGTCCAACATATTTATTTATAAATACTAATTTTCTTACTGGCTTTTGAAGGTGTTTTATAAGTCCACCTTGAGAATGAGAAAAATAGTACTTGTTTTGTGGAAACGTTTCTCACTGGTACCTGGGGGTTTCTGACCTTTATCTAATGTCCTTCAGAAAACATTTTGTTATGTAACATCTATGTTTTGAGCTACACAGTTTCATTGATGGTACCTGGTGAACTGGTTGAAACTTACTGGAGGAAGTGCAACAACAGGATTGGGGGTGGCTGATGGTTCTTGTGTAAATTGTTTGTTCTCTTGGTTGTAGGTATGAGCTGGTAAAGTTTTAAATGTGTAGCTCAAGCTTGGTCTGGATCCACTAAGTACTCCCATGGAGAAATATCCCTGTTGTACTAAAGTCATCTTCAGATGACTGAGATGACATTTTCCTCATTCCCCAGACGACCCGCAGTGTTTGCCCCAAAACCTCTTGTACTATTTCCAACACATGTGTTTGTCTAATAAAAGATATTCCCTGTCTGCAAACCTTACCTGTGTTTGGGGATGTACCAACTGAAACAGTGTTACTATTATTTCCCAGGTAATAGTTCTTAGTATCATGCATCATAATGAATATCATGCTAACCTGAATTAAGGATAATTTTCCTTACAGGTTACTTACAATTCCTTTTTTACTTCAGTTGTGTGTGAAGACTGATCAAGACAGTTATCTGTTAAATCATTCTCACAATTGAAAGCTCCTTATAGGTTGATTTTCAGGATTTTTAAAGAAATTAGTTTGTTTTTCAGTCTGCAAACCCAAGAGAATCTTTTCAGCATTATTTTTATTCCATTCCACAGGAATCATTAAAACAGGTTAAGATAGTTTCAGTCAACAACCCATTAGTGTTTCTGAATGCCAGGAAATTTCATGCTGACCTGATAAAGATAATCCAAAAGGATAACACAAGCAGCGAGGCATGTGAAGATATAAACAAGGTAGGATGTGCTATGTGTTTCAGTAATTATGGTGACAGTGTTGAAGATCATGACTGCTTTTCTTGCACTTCTTAGAGAATGCAATTGGATAGTGAAACAGATATAAATTAGAATAAAGTTAATCTGTATCTTAATCAGTTTGAATATGGATTATTTTCTTATAATTACTTGAAAATAATATCTGTACTATTTCTGTATATGATCCTGTAAGAGACATTAAAACAGTGATCCAAAACTCTTTGAAATTTCTGGCACAACTTAAATAACCTCAGCTAATATAAGGTTGTGATTTTAAAAAGACATGAGTAGCTACAAATCTACTTGAATAAAATGTGATATTTTTGCTGGGGATGAGTCCATGAGAGGGAGACACTTTGTTTCCATTTCTAACTGTAAATAATTCCAGGAGAATTAGGAAGAAGGTACAAACTGGCTAAAGTTTTTCTCAAAGGTAGTGTTTCTCTTCCATTTTCTGAACTGATTGTATCAGAAAAATAAACAGTATACAAATTATTAATAACTCAGTTTTGAAGAAAATCTCCATAAGTATAGTATTTTTTGAGTTTACCCACACATAACTACTGCCACTTCCTACAACACTCTCTAAAGGGGAAAAATAAATCATCTTATTTTTCCAGCATTACAAATAAGACATCCAATACCATACAATGCTTAAAGTAGGAAATTTCTTCCAGTTTGGCAAATTGGGCTGAGAAAATCACTGCCATTTCTTAAATGGGTTGTTAAGAGAGTGTTCAGCAATGTGTGTTTACCACCCCCGCTGTCTCTTGACAAAGACCTGTGCTATCCATACCTACTTTGATATGTGGCTTCTTCTCATTGTTCAGAAATTCATCTCAGAAATCGTGTTGCTTTTTCTTTTGGTTCTGCTAGGCTAACTGTTTTGGATTAGTATGATAACAAAGCCCCAAATAGAAATAAGTTACTTAGGATTTGCATGGAATTAATTTATGAGTTAATTTAATAAGTGTAAAAAGTTAACAGGTTAACTTAATAAGTTAATGTATAAGTTACTTAGGAGAGAGATTTTGTCCTTTGTCTCTTCTGTAAGGTACTTGGCATTACAGCTGCCTGAAATACTGTGCATAAATTGTATTTTTTTTTTAAATAAAGGTCTTTCTGTAGCACATAATGAGAGTGAAAAAAATTGCACTTTGGATTTTGTTTCTGTGCTGTATTTCTGGTTTTAACTCATATTTCTACTGAGAACTTCACATTCATATTGAGATCATTATAAAAAACTTTTTTCCAAATAAAGGTAATTCTTTAATAAATTTACATGGCAAAAATGTTCTCACTAAAATTTTAGTGTGGCAGATGAGATTGCAGCTAGTAGAAAATAAATCATATGTAAATCTTATAAAATCACTGTCTAGATTTTATCTTTTCAAGAACATCTTTCTCATCTTTTGACCACTTCTTAACCAACCCCTGCCTCCCCTAAAGCATTGTGTTCATCATGTGCTTTCTGGTGGATCCAAACATGACAGAGGTTGAGCAATCTAAAAAGAAAAGAGAAATACTAGTTCGGTATAACTTTAGAAGAATAATGAGAGACGTACTCAGCAAATATTAAATATCCAATAGACTGTTGCATTGAATATTATTTTGAAGAGAAGGAGTTAACTTTGATATTGAGAAACAGAATTCTTATGTATTGCACTGATTTTATCTGGTTACTGTGCATTGGACTAGTTTTCCTTGGTATGTTAATAGTTTGTTGCTTTTATTTCAGTGTGAGCAGAACACATTGCTCTGTACATTTTCCAATGGAAATTGTCATGGTGAGTTTATTATCTATAAATGTTATAGAAACCAAGATGGATGTAAGAGTGCAAAATGGATCCACACTTTTATATTTATTTCTACTTGAATTCAAGTTCTCTGGAAACTAACGTTTTCAGTTAGACCAAATATTCAATGAAGCACGAGTGCTAAACAGTGTTCAACTCTGTTAACCTTGGCCTAATGGGTCCTATTTTTATTCTGTTCTTGACTGACTTTTTAACACTTCAAAAGTGGAGAACCCATGAGAATACCTTTTCTGTAGGAGTCCCTTCTAATTTCACAGGATCCCCTGACAGGTATGCAGTAATCGCTTCCCACGTTACTGCCTGGATGCAGCTTCAGATAAAGCCCTAAGACGATGTTTTGCTAAACTCTGGTCTTGTTTTTTTGTATTCACACAGTGGAACTTGAATATTAGTATGCAAAAGCAAAAAAAAAAGGATAAGATTAAATCTTTGTTAAATCTTTGTGATCTTTAAAGCCACTTAGGTGAATATCTCAGAAAACATCAACTGAATTATCAGTGACACAATGGCCACCAATATTGTACAGTATATAAATACAGTACAGAATTAAAAAAAAAAAAAGTGTTTGCTTTCAATTAAGGATTAAGCTGGGTAATTCCACTCTTCCCACATTTTATAACACTTAAATCAAACCAGAGCACATACATTCCCAAGGGAGAGCTGCAGCAACCTTTTGCAGAAGATACTTTATACAGATGACTTCATTGTGGATGGAATTAAAACACTGTTTATATAAAACACTTACAAGCATTAAGGCCACAGTAGAGGATCTGATTTGGAGGCTGTTTTCTGAATGTTTACATTTATTAACTAGACTCATGACATTTTTATGATACTACAGTGTATAGTTTACTTGGGGGTGACAGAGTGCTTTGCTGTAACACGTAGCAGCATAATGATAATGGCTACTGAAGACTATACAGCATTATACTGTAAAATAGTAAAAAAGTGCACAGCACCTCATCTGTGAGAAGATCTTGCCAGTACATATTTCAGTCTTCTTTTAGATGAACTGATTTCTCACATTACAGAAATGATAGACAGCACAAGACTTCTTTTCTGGTTGTTTAAGTCCTTCCTTGAGGACTTAAACACTCTGTTGTTCCTTGCACGAATCAGGTTATGGTGAGGCTTTAAAATAAAAATTAGAGAGAAAAAAGAAAAATCACTATAAAAAGAAAAACAAAATGTGGGGTTTAAGTTTTCAGGAAGGAGGGGAGCAGGAGGACATAATCCTTAATCCTTATGATCCTTATGGCAGTTGTCCTGGACAGCCCAGCAGTTTACATCTTTGTCCAAATCTCTGTCTTTCTCCTTCTGAGGAATACTGGCTTGTATTTTTCTGTATCAGCTCCAAACTAAACAGCTGATGTTGCCCTTGCCACTGGTTCAGAGGAGGAGCAAGTCTGTACCTAGCCCCCCCCTCGCCCCCTGCCCCCCACTCAGAAGCCTGGCAGGCTCTACTGCAATGCACGATGCCAGCAATATTTTGGGAGAAACTAAATTCTTTTGTTGCAGAGGCAGAGGAGGTGTGTAGAAATTATTACAGTGAGCAGCCTAGCATATCTCATAAATCCTTCCTGTGTTTCCACCACAGTAATGTCAGGCAGGAGATTTCCTTTAAAATTCTGTATATTTGTTTGGTATGTATCCATTAATGCACACTGGACAGTACAAAACAGTAAAGCTCTGGAGGTGCAAGTCCAAAAGGCTCTGTCTCTGAGACCACTGCCAGAAAGGAATTAGCATCATTATAAATCTACACCATGAAGAAACTCTAAGTCCCCTCAACAGTTTAAGATCTTTTTCTCTGCTCTGTCAAAACCATTTAGCCTAACCCATCTTTACATTCAGAATTCCTTTCTTTCATCTTTTTTGAGTTTTATGCATTATGATATCTAACATCTGTTCATGAAGCAATGTAAATAAGATGTGCATTGTTTTCTATTTTTCCTTTTATGAAAGCCAGGAATCACTTATCTATATGCTAGTTCAGGACACATTTAGTACAGTGTGTGCTTATTTTAAGCACAAGGTGCCCTGGGGTTGAAGAAGTATAAGATCTTCACAAATCTTACCAGCATCAGTACGTGATAATGAATACAAATGTAACCAAACAAAAAACAGCACAGTAAAACCTTAGGAAAATGAAACACTCCACTTTACATAGTTTTCTTCCTTCTGGGCAGATATTAGCTGAGCCATAGCTGGCATTTTAGGTACTACAGAAATGAATGTCATATCAGCACTTAAAAGCGAGATATATTTTCCTTATATCCTATGTAAACTCTTCCAAACAAGCCAAGATATTATCCTGCCTCATTTAGAAACTCAAATCTGAAGAAGCTATTCTTTAATTCTTGAGAGACTATTCCTGTCCAAAACATCTCTCTAATAATACTTTCAGCCTGTCATTGCTTCATCTCGTTGCTCTGAATGTCCTTCATTTTGTGCTTCTAAATTATGCCATTTGCTTGACTGATACCCCAGTACATAACAGTAAAATTTTTATTGTGATAGTTTGGGCTTATTTTGTTGAACTCTCATTATTCTTATATGTATTTCTTCACTATTCTCCCTTTTAATTAAAGTTTTTCATTTATCAAATGTGTAGGTGAGTCGTTGCAGTCATGTCACAGTGAGCGACATGTTTTGATATTAGACTGCAGTGGACTGAATTTCTTTGACTACACTGGAATATCAGCACTGCTTCAGGTATTCATAACATCAGACAAATTCTGTACACAGAAATATAATTACACATACAAGTTTATTGGGCCAGCTACTAGTCACTTCACTTATATCAGTGGATAATGTGTCACTCATGGAAAAGATGAATGCAGATTTGGTACTGAACTACACTGTGTTTATATATAAAAGTATATAAAAATAAAAATCTAAAGATTTTGGGTGATATTCAGTGCAAATCTAAGTATCTGTATGTAATGGAGATGAGTTTTTGAACTTTTTTTTTAATCATTATTTTAAAGCTGATTTAGATCATATTTGACCCTGGTATGTCAGTTATATCAGTTGCAGTGGAGCCATGTGTGGTTTTACCCCTTTAAAATTTCAGCTTTTAATTCTGTGATTTTATCCCTATGTCCTGCTTTCTGCTAAGCCAGAGGTCTTAATGATCTCTGTGTTTTCTCCTGTGGGTTACATACCTAGCAGGCATTCAGGAGCTCCAAGAAGTTCCTCAGGCATTGCAGGAGCTCCAAGAAGTTCCCAGAAGACTAAAATCAGTAACCACATAATAAGTAGTTCTGTATAGTAGATGAGAAATTACGTTCAAAAGTTATTTCTTATATTTCTATTGGGTCTGGTATTTAATAGTTGTGTAGTGGGTACAAAGTTAAGCGGGTAAGCAAGGTTTGGTTAATAAAATTTTCCTGAGTAAGACAGAAGACTAGATTTGAACTTGGGTCTCAGCCCAGGCCTTTTCTCATCCTAACAATTTTCTCAGTTTACTGCAGTGATTAGAAGTGAAGTAAGTGCTTCCTTAAAAATGTTAAATTGCAACTACATATATAGGTGTGGATCTAGTTAAAAAGAAAACTGGAAAAATGGGAGTTACTCTTTATTACCTCAAAATATAAGGCATTATATAAAGCAATAATTAAAAAAAGATAATTTTGAAACTGTATTCCAGAAGACATTAGAGACCTCAGAGATCTCAGAACTACAAATTACATCAAAGAATGGTTTCACAAATTTGTGAGAGGTAAGACCATCATGGGCTGTGAAGTGCATAGGTTGGGAGTGCAGCCCATGAATGAATGTCCAAAACTGAGTTGCCCAGAGGAGAAACACACTCAAGGTATTCTTGTTGTTGCACTCCTTCCTGAAATAGCATCACTGCTCCTAGAGTTGGAGGGACTTTTAGACTGAGTCAGGCTTTTGGTTTATTTTTAAAAATAGGGTATTCTGATGTGGCTCTCATTGAATCTCTTCTCTCAGAATTCTTCCACTTTGCATGATTATTTAAACATTTTTGAAGCAGAGACTGCTTTGGATGTTCCTTATCTGCCAGAAAAAGGCCCTACTTGTGTTCTAGAGTTTTGGGGTTTTTTTTGTTTTGTTTTGTTTTGGTTTTTTTTTACTTTCTAGTTTATTGAATATTTACTTGTTTTGTTTTGTTTTGTTTTGTTTTTACTTTCTAGTTTATTGAATATTTAGTCTCAGTGAAGTTAAACATTTTTAAAGAAAGAATAAAGAACAACTTACTGCAGATGTAGCATGAGGGTTATGGTGCTTTTCTGGTAGGCTGCTGGAAGTTTCAAAGTTTCCTAGGTCCAGTTCATGCCTTTGTGGGCTGGTAGGTAAGCATGTGGAGAAGAGATGGGCAAACTTACTGTAAAAGGAGAATTGTTTAAAAAAAACTCGCTTAAAAATATAGCAAAAAATGCGAAATTGTTAATAAAATTCAGGTACTTTGAGGACGGGGGAGAAAATCAGTGTGGGTTTGCGGTTTGCATTATAGAAGGGCTCACTCTGGTGGCTGCTGGCAGTATAGCTTCAGCAGCAGCACTCCACGCTCTCTGCCTGCTTTGAAGATGTTCTTTGTCTGCTTTATTCTGTTGATATTTTAAACATTTTTTTTTAATTTCATGTTTTCACACATATAGATTTATATGGACTGTAAAAACAGACACACCGATGTGTTGCTAGCACACTGCAAAGGCAAGTATCAGCTCACAGCAAAATTTTTAACGTGATGGTGTATATGTACTTGTTACCTTATTAGTTCTCATATGTTTGTTTTATTGCAGCTTCCTTGATAAAAGCAATGCAGTACGGTGGAAATCTTGAATCTGAAAATCCTGTCTTCTTTGAATCTGTTTCTTCAGCAATTGATGCCATTCAGATTCACAGGGTGAGACTTACAGCAGGGGTAGGTGAAGTCTGGAGGGTTTCTTGGATGTTCACAGCAATTTGTTAAAGTCTGGGGAAATCTTATTTACCCAATGAACCTTTTGTGTAGAAATCTTTTGTCTGTCTGTCCTCTATAACTGGTCCTCAGCATCCAGACTGCAGTTACCAAGTTTTTCCTTGGGTGCTAGCACTCTTTTCCCATCACTGTCTCTCCTTTAGCAACAACTCTTTGTCTTTTATGATAGATTCAAAGGCATTGTGTTCTTGTACATTAATCTGGGTACATTCTCCAATGGAAAGCATAACGTCTTCCAAAAACACCTAACATGACTTCTTGGTGAAGCAAATTAACTTGCACCCAGTTCTGTATTACTGAAATCACACTCCTCCGTTCCTCAGCCTGGGTTGCTTAAAGCTACTTCACCCAGCACCACACTGTTCTGACTGAAATGCTTCTGAATCCTTAGCATATTTTTTTTCTAGCTAAAAAGCTTGTTTCTATCCTACACCGTAGTGTGCTGTGTTGGCTCACTGGTGGAAAGAGGGGATAAGAGCTGCTTGAGGTGGAAGGGAGAGCTAGAGGGAGACAGAAGAAAAAGGGTTGGCTCAGAAACTGAGGCTTGAGGCTTGAATATGCATTTTCTTGAACATGTATTTACTCACTCAATAATAATTCTTGCATTCCTGGTTAAAAGCCTGTAAACTTGGGCTTTCCTTGTAAACCCTGTGAGCCTTTTCCACTGTAATCCCAGCATAACTGAGCGTGCATTACAAGTAGTGTGTTTTCCCATGGTTTTATTTATGATTCCAAACATGACTAGAGCTTGGCTCAGAGCCTTCTCCAGGAGACATTAAACTCATCATAGTCTGTGGTTTTGTTTTTTTGTTTTTTTTCGGTCCACTTCATATTTTACTAATTAAATTAGAGTTGCCTATGAACAAAATCACTTTCCATTGATTTACCCAGATAAGGTGAGTTGGCACTGTTGGTCTAGTGGGTTGACCAGAAAAATATGTTCTTTTCAGAGCTTTAAAATATTTTTCATTTTGTTGCAAAAAAAGAATGTACTGACTTGGTAACTGCAGGGCAAAAATAGTGGGCATGACTATTGTATATTTTGTCTGGGTCTAATTAGATTAATTAGGATGATTGTTGTGTTATAAAATGACTGCATTCTTTATAGACATTAATTAACCTTCCTAACATTCTTGTGAGATAGTTACTAGCATTTCCATTTTATGAAAATAGGACATGGAAAGACCAGGACAAATGCCCAAAGTGAAACGAGGGAGTTAGAGCTCAGAAGCCCACTTTTATAGGAACTGATTCTATGTTTCTACCAGAGGTGATAGGCAAATTAAAACCCTGAATAGTGGCTTAGCACTTTAGTCCAAAAGGCTTCACATAGCCTCCAATTTAAATGTAATTATGAATAGTGTATATATGCTGCTGCTACCTCTTCAGAGTATTCAAAGTATGTGATTATTATTTTTTTTTTAAGTCTGTTCCTTGTGTTTAACACCTGAAGATAAAAGAAGATGGACAGGAGTAAAAAGAAAGCATGACAGCAGTAACAGCACTGCACTGTAACTAACACAGTCTGTCTATGTATACTTCCTGTGCCTTTTCAAGATGCTGAGGTAAGCAGGAATTTTGAGTATTTACATGAAGGAAAAATGACAGGATATGATAGGATAGGATAGGATAGGATAGGATAGGATAGGATAGGATAGGATAGGATAGGAAAGGAAACAATAGGAGGAAGGAGTTAGAGATTTATGGAAAGTGATTAATTCTGATTTACAATTCATCTTCCCCCCACAGCAGGAAATAGTCTTTCACTGGCAGAAAGGTAGAGGTGGTTCCTTTTCACCTCTGCTGCTGTTCAGAAATGAAAAGGTTCTCTTATCTACATCCTCCAAGGATAATGTCATGTACTTCTCATTTTTATGTTGATAAGTTGATAGGAAACTCTCCTGTTGCTTTATGGAGTTCATCCTCATCATAAATAACTTCTGATTTATTAGTCTTTATAACAGTGCCATTTTCAAGCTAGCATTGCTTCATCTGCTAATTTTATGTTATATTCTAGGAAAACTTAATACATTTTTTTCTGTTTCTCCCAATTTAGAATTACAGCAAGTTCAGTGAACAGAGTGAAGTGTGATATCGACCCACTAATATGGCTAGTTTCAGCTGCGCATATTCTGAATGAACTACACCACAGTTTCTCCTTAGCTTTTTTCTCCAGGGGATCTCATAGATGATCTTTTGTATGACATATATATTTACTACATTCAGTAATGACAGATCTGCCATTCAGAAAAAAGTCTTTCAGCTGCCATCACTCAGAGAATGTTCTACAGTGTTTTTATATAATATTTTTGTATACATTTAGATACAAAATTATTAGAAAGCAGGCATGACGTACTGACTATGTTTACCAGTGAGGTATAGTCTTTTAGATATCATCTATTGTAACATTAGTTGTAATATACATCTGTAGTTTTGTGTATGGAATAATGAGACATTATGAATTCTTAAAAAGTGTGTTATAGTTGATACAGTATATGTAGACAGCCATATACCAGTGCATACTCTTTCTAATGGCTTTACTTATTCTTTCTTTTGTTCGAGACAGCCATTGGCAATAACAGCATCCTATCATAGCTATCATATTCTTCTGTTTTTCGTACTTCATTTTGTATGCTTTTCAATGCCTGTCAAGGTCAGTGGGAGCACTGTATATTCAGAGAAGGCAGATGTACGTTGGCTAAGTGTACTGGATTTCTCCCCTTCTAGTAGTTGTCATTAATTACTATTCTAGTTTGCTACATTTTCAAATCCACAGGTATTCTTTAGCTTAGATCGAAGAGGAAAAACTGGTAATATTTTTCCAAAACTTGTTCTTGTTTCCAGCAGAGAGTAGTCTGCATTTCTAGTTTACTCCGTGATTTGTTTATCATTGAAATTTTCATCTGTGGCAGCTGAGAGATAGTGGAGAGACACATAAGCTCTGTGCCTTATTTTAGCCCCAATTCTGGTGTTCAGTACTATGAGTGAGCATACAAGTGGGGTGGACGAATTCACAAGTTGAGTATTAGGCTTGTAATTATGGATTGTTGTCAATCATATTAGCTTATGCTACCATATCAGTACCATATATGTGGCAGCATGTATGATTTTTTTCCTCTTGCTTCTGTTGCAATACATGAACACTAGCAGCAAAATGTAAACGTCAAGCAAAAACCAATCCAAAAAAGAGCAGGATTTTTCCACATAGACTTAAAAAACCTATGGAAGCTAAAAGGTGTAATGGCCATCTTAGCACTACAGAGAGAAGTGCAAGGGTGCTTTGTGTAGCTGGAGTGTACAGGCAAAACCTAATGCTAAGCATCCTGTTTTCACCTGCGGTTATATACTTAAGCTTGTCTGGACACACCTTGCTCTCTCTGTCCAAAGCAGCTGCCTGCAGTAGATAGGGGTGGCTCATGAAGTGATTTTTGCACCTCTGCGTACTTGTGTTAAAGTGTCAACAAGCTTTTCTTCTGGTCTTGGTGATTCCATGCTACTAGAAGACAACAGGAGAGCACCATGGATTTTTTTTTTTAGCCTTGCATTTATAGGTGACTCTTTGAATTATTCCCCACTTTGTCCCACAGGTGACCAGAAGTTTTCTGTACGTGTTCTGACATTGCTTTCATAAATACTATGTAAAGGGTTGATTAGTAACTGTGAGAAGCTTGCTAAACACAGGAGAAAAGTTCTGTACATTGACCCAAGTGCATTCATTTCAGATGCTGTAGTTGATTTCAGATGAGTCATTACATCCTCAGACTCAGTAACAGGCTATAATATTTGATTAATAATTTCCTAAAACAGTTTTAGTAATTTATTAACACTTAAGAAAATATTTACATTGTACTTTAATTACAGAAGCATCAATTGCATGTCACAGCTGAATGGAGATCTCTACTTAACTGCAAACTGAATAAATTAATAAATGGTATCGTTTCTACTAAGTTCAGTATTTATTCTTTGATGGCTAAATGTTTTTTTCTGAAAATTTACAGATAAGTTGAATAATGAAATTGCTAAAAATAGGGTCTTTAGCAAAGATAGCATCTACCAGGAGACTTTTGGTTTTGTTTTGAATGATCTTGTAAATGCAACAACTTGGATGCTTATAAAAACCTTTTGTAGTGTTAGCCCTTGTTGAAATCCTCTGCACCGCTGCATCAAATTATCAGTTTTATAGTGCTAATCAAAATGATTTCCACTTTCTACTACTTTCAATAGGAATAACTTTTCCACAGCCAAATGGCTGTTTGGAGGTGGACATTTATCTCCCATTAGCTTAAAGACCTTCAGTGTCATTTTAAAAAGTGTTTCATCAGTGTAAGACTTAATATTCAATATGTCTTAATGCTGTGATTACTGCTTGACTGTCTCGCAGGGCAGAATCAGGGACGAAATACATTTCTTCCTTTAAAACACTTAATCATAACTCTTAAATTTCCTAACCTTCCAACACTGGGCTTTGGGATACTGGTAATGTTCCTGTAATGTATTTTACCTTCTATAATTAGCCTAAATGTCTTTCTATTTCTGAGAATAAGCATTGTTAATTAGATTCCCTTTCCAGCAAGTGGCACCACTTGGGGCAGTTGTTTCTCAGCAGAACAGAGCATTCAAGGGACCCATGAAGATAGTTGCCCTTTTAATTGCTTCTGAAACATGTACTGAGTTTAAACGCTGTCAGAGCAGAACTGCTTTACAGACCCACGGTTAGTAGGTGCGCGAGAGTAATTTCTTTTTCACTATTGGCCTAGAAGGGCAAATTACTTCACTACTGACGCAATTTCTGTTTCTACACCAGCAATCCTCTGAGCTATTGGCAGTCAGTAAAACTGGTGATTGCACATTGCCTGTCTTCAAGTGACCAGGACGACATGCCATCAGATTTCACACACTAGTGACCGACCGCCAGTCTCTCTGCTAGTGGGCTGGTCGTTGCTTAGTGTCTTGCCTGAGTTGCTCTCTGGAAATCTCTGGTAATGCTGCATTTGCTTCACTTGCAGAGTCAATTGATAAACAACTGCTCAATTCTTTGGTGTAAACACTCTAAACTGTCTAGATTAAGTTTGGGAGTTTACTATCAATTTCAACCCTTTCCTCAGTGCTCCTTTGTATAGACTGTCCACTGGTTTTCCTCTGGCTCTCAGGAAGAATTACTGTGTAAATATATAGGAGCTTAACGCAGAACATCCCAATTAGCTTCAATAGAATAGAACAGCATAGCATAGCATAGAATAACTTGGTTCAGTTGAAAGGGACCTACAACAATCATCTAGTCCAACTACTATTATTATTAAATAATAAATATTATAGAATAGAATAGACCATATTTATTCTTTTGATTCAGAACAGTGAAGTGAGACAAATTCACCCTGTAGCAAAGAGACTGCATAAGGTCTGTGTCTCCTTACAGTGGTGCAGGCCCTGTTTTTGCTATTCACATGGAGGTGAGTTACAGCCAGTAAGAATAAGGAGTTTTTGTTATTGTGCCCTCCTGAGGCAAACATTCATCTTAGCACCTTCCAGCCTTATTTACCTGAACATCTCTAGGGAGTTTTCAGAGTAATGCAAAGTTTTATTAACTGTGCTTGCATAGATAAGCTTGCCCAGTGTTAGGAATGAGGGCAGAGCCCTGCAAAGTGTGAAAGTCTCGCCATTCTTATTGATTTCTAAAATTGTGAGAGATACTCCACAGCAGAGGCTCAAGGAAGTGTTTCGTTTACTAACAGGTTTCAACTAATGAAACCAACCAGTTTACTACTCTGAGTAGTAAGCAATTCTGAAAATCTAACCATTCAATTTGATTCCTCTATGTATACTTAAATGTTCCGATTTTACAATCCTAAATTCAAAATGTATGAATCACCTAGCTTATGAAAATCAATGCTTCAGTTTTGCACATTTTGTTGTATTCTGCACTTCAAAGGAAAACATAAATACAAGATTGTTTTCAAGAGATGGTCCAATATTTTCAGAGCTGTTGTATTTGTTTGATGTGTTAGGATTTTTTAGCTATTTTTAGGAATTATTTCTAAATGTTACATAGTACATTATGTGAATAAAGAATTTTCCACAAAATTTAAGATGTGCTAATTGGAGTATGTTAAAATGGGGACATGATCATATGCTTCTTACAGAATTTGTGTTTCACACATTCCAAAACAAAGCGAGCAATGGGGAAAAAAATGAGAGTATAAACTGACGTAAAGAAATTAATATAGTGACAATTATAAATTAGGCATAAAATATGTAATAAGGGGAAGACTGTTAACATTATACTTATGCAAATTAAATGTTTCTAATTTTCATTGTAGATCTTTCATTTAAAAGGTTATTTGCCCTGATTCTATGATTCAAGTGTCACAAGTTCTGACTTTAGCTGCTTTGACATAATTTATTTGACAGCTCTGTGCCATAAATATATAAAGTAACAAGGAAAGGTATCTTCATTGTTGAATGAAAACATTAATGCATCAATGCCATGTATGACTACTGTTTGACATTTACTAGTTACAAAAATAAAATATACAGTATGCCTTGAAAATATGGCACTTCTATTTTTGGAAGATACTTGCTTTGTCTACAGAAAGTAGTGTCTCATAAATAAATGAAGGAGTGCAGTTCCAGAGTGGATGCTAAATGGTGCTTTCATCATTAAGATGGATTTTTAGTAAAGATCACATAATCTGTATGTTTCCATATGTTTTACAAAACATTTAATTGTTTTTTTCTTGTTTTAATTCTGCATATTAGCATATGCAACAATAAATTTATATGGAAATAAATTGGAATATGAGACAATTTACACATAGAAGGAGGAAAATGCCTTCATTACTTCAATACTTAGCAGTTTTTTTTTAAATACATACTGTACTAACCAGTCTGTAATGAGATATGTTGCTTTCTCCAACCTCAAAATGTATTAAATCTTAATAATGAAAGAAGAGAAATTACATTACATTCAGAAGTTTGACTTTCTCTCAGTTCTTAGGGGCGTATGGCAAACAACAGATGTTGTTACCACTGTAAGAGATACAGAAATCTTGGGTCAATTTTTCCAATAGTGCCTCTATGCATGCACAGTTGTTTGACTACATCTTTTTAAATTGTCCTTTGCATCTGCAGATGGTGCACTTCATATCAAATTTGCACGTACTGATAGTATTGCTTATACAAATTCTGTGGCTTACCCCAGTAGAGAGGAAACTATGGGTAAACCCTCCCCCCTCCACCCACCCACCAATGACTGTGATGGCTTTAATGGAAAATAGATTGACACATCTTTAAAAAATTGACTGTGAAAGTAACAGCTTAATTTTTCAAGCCTGGTAATTTATGAAAGCATTTGCCTCTACCAAAATTAATGCAATATCTACATTTTTTTTTATTTTCTAGTGGTTTGCAGAAATATAAACAATTTGCAGTGCCATAAACTCCTAGTTGCTATACAACTAAATATTCTTAACGATATTAACTTTAAAGGCTGTTTTCTAGAGCTATGCTCAATTAACCCCACACAATGGCAAGGAAACCACTTTGGAGTCAAATGGCTAAGCAGCCTCATTCTTTTCCTTCCCTGATCTGGAATGCAGAAGTCCAAGATCAGCTCTTACCAGGCACTTGAAAAGTAGCTTGGGGAACAATTCCTAAGGGGAATCCTCTGGTTCCATGGCATTTCAGGAAAGCATGACATGCAAAAGCAGAGAAATGGCCATTTGGTTAATTTTTTTCTAATGTGCTTTCCAATAATAAAAAGACCTTTTGTGCTGGATACATTCAGGTGATTAAGAATTGAGGAGAACTGAGGGAGAAGTTCATAGTGCTACACAGATTGTCATAAAAGTCCATGCTGGCACTTTGACTGACTTAGTGATGGTTAATACTTTTTATCCCCATTGCACTTTGACTGTTATGTTGTCACAGTTTAAAAATGCAGCCAAATCTTAGGTATTCTTAAAAAACTCTACAGTGTTGAATTAAGCTGCACCCTGTACATTCACTTAAATTCCACAATGTCCCACTAATGGGACACATGGTCCTACATTCCACCTGAGAGACAAAATTATTTCATCCCTTAAGTGTTACTTGCAACTAATAGTTGTAAGTTTTTGATGAAGGTACTTTTTGCACATTTTTTGCTTTGTTGAGTAAATAACAGACTTCATATAAAGAAAGTCAATGGCAAATATGAAACTTAGGCTGTCATATGCAGGCCCAGGTGACACAGTTAAAAATGCTTGCTGCTCATCAGTTCAGGAAATGAAGTCTCTATGAGTCCACAGGGAAAGTGGCAGACCATCACAGCAGTAGGACAAGAAGAAATAACCTCAAGTTGTACCAGGGGAGGTAAAGATTGGATATTAGGAAAAAATTCTTCACTGAAAGGGTTGTCAAGCGCTGGAACAGACTGCCTAGGGAAGTGATTGAGTCACTGTCCCTGGAGGTATTAAAAAGATTTGTAGGTGTGGCGCTTGCGGACATGGTTTAGGGGTGGACTTGGCAGTGTTACATTTACAGTTGAACCGATGATCTTAAATGTCCTTTCCAACCTAAATGATTCTATGATTCTGTGTTACATAACATCGCTTGGATGGCTTCAGATCTGAACCACTTGCAGCTTCAATTGGTAAACTGATAGAAAAAGTATATGATTTTAGAAACAGAGGACTGGAAAGGACCAGTTCCATCACTGAGTTGTATTTTCTGTGCAATCTGGTAACCTTGTTTTATAATCTCAAAGAATGATCTTTAAACCAAACTCATGATTGGTTTAGATTTCAAATATTTGAGGCCTGAATAGACCATAGTAATTATAGGAACAATTCATCTATTGTAGTCTGGAGATGGAGAGAGTTTTCAGAAATGGAAAATAGTATTACTCAAAGAGCAATTGTACAGTCCCACCCTGAAGTACTTCACACACATCCACTCACAATTACCTGCCCAATTCCTAGTGACTTTCATACACACATTCCTCATACAACCTCTTTAATCTGTAAACTCAGCAGATTGGTTGGGACAGGTTGGGACAGACTGTAAACCCCCCCTATCTATTGAGGGGAACAAGATCCCTGCCTTTTGTTCTCATGAACAGAAGCAGGAAGGAACAGATGATATTTGCAAATTCAGCCTTGAGAATAAAGTAATTGGCAGATCGCATCCATCCTGCATGCTCTCTATGACAAAGGGAGAAGTGCAGTGTTTTGTTAGTCCTGCAGTTTTGAGGAGGACTGCCTCTTTCTGCACATCACACATCAGACACTGAACATCATCCCTGTCTCCTGGGAGACCTTATTGCAGCCTTTCAATAGTTAAAGGGTCCTATAAGAATGATGAAAGCAAACTTTTCAATAGGGCTTGCAGCAACAGGACAAGTGGTAATGCTTTTAAGTTAAAAGAGGGGAGGTTTAGACTAGATATAAGGAGGAAATTTTTTGCAATGATGGTGGTGAAATACTGAAACAGGTTGCTCAGAGAGGTAGTAGAAGCCCCATCCCTGGAAACATTCAAGGTCAGATTGGATGGGGCTCTTAGCAACCTGATCTGGTTGATGTCCCTGCTCACTGCAGGGGGGTTGGACTAGATGACCTTTAAACATCCCTTCCAACCTAAGCCATTCTATGATTCTATGATCATGCCTACTTTAGGATCCAGCTCATCTGTGCTATCAGAGATATTGGAGTATTTTGCTGTAAAATCTATCCCTGACTTTCTATTCTGCCTCTGTGGACCTGCTGTATTTACATCTCTATTAGAAAAGTCCTTTTTTAGAATATGTTTTAAAATAGCATTATGTTATTTCCTATCCAAGAAAATTCAGTAGTCATAGTACTGGAATTGTTAGTTGATATTTCAGTGCTGTTAGTTTATACCCCAGTATAAACTAATAATTTCAAACACTCTCAGCATTTTACTTGAAGTTCCTTTTTCTCTTTGATCTCACTGTGTCTTTTTTTAAAATTCTGGAACTTCATTCCATTCTGTTTTAGCTTGGTTCCTTTAGCCAAATTCTTAATTCAGAGTACCTCCATAAAGGAAGACGTTTTGAAAGAATGAGAGCAATCCTAACTGATAAGAAAAAAAAGTGCACTTTTTTGGTCTTGGAGTGTTTCCAGATTTGAAACAGGTTTTTGAATATTACATTTCCAATCTGCAATTTATGATCATTTTCATTTTATTTTCTGTAGTAAAATTGTGTTTAAATCTGCCAATCATAGCTGAGGTTCAGTGCTTGCCTGGCTCCACTGTTGCCCTCATTTCACACATCTCCAGTATGTCTCTTCAGTTCTCAATCCCATGAAACAGAGATGGGGGCCTGTAGGGGACCTGTGATGCAGACCAGGGGATTGCTTGCTTCACTCCTTCCTCCTTCCTGTCTCTCCTATCGACAGACAATCTGCTCTACAGACTGTCTACAAGTGCTGGTGGGTGTAGCAGTGACCACACTACACATGAGATGGTGCAGATGCAGAACTAGAGACCCGATATAAGATGCTGGCGGGCTGTGAGGCTATGGTGCATGGGACTGAGAGGAGAAGGGCACTGGGGTGGGCAGCAGGATGTGGAAAGAGAGTATACGGGGGAAGAAATCTCAAGGGAATGAGACTGTGTGACATTGTGCATGGATGAAAAAGCTGAAGAGCACATGGTGCAGCTCAGATGTCAGGCTGCGTGGGGGTGCTGGATGAAGGCAAGGTAGACCATAAAAAATTGAACCAAGTGCTATTAGCAGACCCTTGATCAGCATGCAAGGTTGTTTCATTTTTTGGTGGGTTTTTTTTAGAGTAAGACTTTTTCAGACAAAAAGCAACATTTATAGGTGTTTCATCCATATAAGCAGGAAGTACTTGTATAAGCAAGCTCACATCTGTCTCTTTTCAACCTCACACACTACACCTTTTCAGAAAGACAGGTGGTCCATAAGGAGTAACAGGTGTATCCTGAGCATTACCACCTCCATGTTATGGACAGTCACTGCAAACATTGTGCTCAAAGCACTTCAATCATTTCTCCCTCTATGTCACCACTCTCATACTTCATCAGGAACCAGCAGGGGTAGTGGCAGCTCTGTTCATGGCATGCATCCAAGAAAATTTAGGATAGGACTAGAAGTGTGTCAACCAAAAGAGAGAAAGGTAAAGGGGAAATACTTTCAGTCAAAATATTAATTTAAAGCTAGGAAAGTAGTTTTAGAATAACCAGTCAATTAGGACTAGTCAACAGTTAGCTGTGAACAATATTGATAGAGTTTCATGGAGAGATGGCACTCTGTGCCTTGATGTGTGGCACCACTCTGCCCACATAGGGGAGAGCCCAAACTGGTAGTGCAGTAGAGCGATGTCTTTAGTGCTTTAGTACACCAGGGTTCTCCCAGAAATATATGGGCACTACACAGAGGAGTACTGTGACCCACTTAGCACAGGGCAACCAGGTGTTAGTGTAACCAGAGGCATTATTGCACCATTTATCAGGAGAGATATCTGTGCGGGTTTGGACAGCTGCTGACTCTGTCTTCTATATGGTCCTCAGCTTAGATATCTGTGCGGGTTTGGACAGCTGCTGACTCTATCTTCAGCTGTATGGTCCTCAGCTTAGGAAGGCAGCATCCTGCCTGCCTGGGCTGTGTGCACCAGGGTGTGGTCTGAGATTAAACTAAGAAATCTACTATGTCCAGGTCTGGGTTTCCCAGTAGACAAGATGACCGTATTGAAGTGAGTCCAGCAAAAGCCATAAAGCCTGACATAGGCGGAGAGGCTGATAGTGCTGGGGCTGTTCAGTCTGGAAAATACAAGGCTCAAGGATATTTTCTGTGTGTATAAATACCTGATGGGAGGAGTAAAGAAGACAGTCATACCCTTCTCAGTGGTGCCCAGGAACAGGACAAGAGATAATAGGAACAAACTGAAGTACAGGAAATTCCACTCAAACATACTTTTACTCTGAGGATGGTCAAACAGTGGAGCAGGTTCCTCAGAAAGGCTGTGGAGTCTCAATCCTTGAAGATATTCAAAACTGAACTGAGCATGACCCTAAGTAACCTGCTCAGAGAGCTTGAACTAGATACCTCCAGAGGTACCTTCCAACTTCAGTCTGTGTGCCTGGGGACCACAACAACTTTGACCAATTAAAGTGCACCTTTCTGCTACATGTTCTGGATGCCACCCTGCCTTTCACCAGCTCTTGTACAGGGACCTGCATGGCAACCCTCTCCCCTCTCCAGACAGGGATATACCTGATAGCATGGGTGTTAAACACTAGTTATCAACCAGTATGGAAACACGCACACAGGTAAATGGAGTCTGGACAAGCTTATGTGAATAATGCTCAAATATCAAACATCCTGGGTTGTGCAAGCCATGGTGCAATAGTCCCCATCCCCCAGCCTCAGCTTCATGAAGGTAGGTACTGAGGGCTTTTCTACTAACAGAGTAAAAAGGGCTCACTCATTCCCTTTGAAAACATAGCTGGAGAAGGGCTGAGGCTTTCTGTACCCTTTTACGTGTCAACTGAAATGTCCAGATTTGATCACTGTTTCTGGCTGGATATTTTCAGACACACATTACCTGCTGCCCCTCAGGAAGGTGCCTTAACTCTTCCGTGATTTCTCCTTCCTATGGAAGTTATCCTGCTGCCTAGAAAAGAGGGCAACAAGATTCTTTGGAGCCAAGGGCAAAGGCAACAGAGGGCATGAGCTGGTGATCTAAGGTGAAGTTCCTGGGATCTGGTCTTTGTAATGGTGGTTTAACATTAAATAAGTGAATTGTCCTGGGAAGATGGATTGGTGCATAGGAGCACCTTGCTAGTATGACTTCTCAGGCTCTAAAAGAGTCTCTCCTTTTCCCAGACTACCCAATCCAAGCTTGAACTCTTCTTGATATAGCTTTGGTGGAAGGTATCCTCATGCACCAGTGGGAAGGGTATTCCCTGGGAGGTAAAAAGGTAGATCTGATTCTTATCACCCTGAGAAGGAGGTTGTTTATGGATTTCTGGTAAAAACTGGGCTATCGTATTGAATGAGCTGCCCTAGCTTATGTCTGAAGTGAGAGCCACCACTATGTTTTGTTAACTCTCTGCTGTTGAAATGATGGAAACACTGAAAGATCAATAGGGAGCATCTTTATATTTCTGCAAGGGGTAAGGGAAATACCTCTCTGCTTGGCCTGGTCAGTGGTGGGAAAACTTTGGTGCTACCACAGTCACAAATCTGAGCACCAGGCTTTGTAAAAGCAAATAAAGTATTCTAATACCACAGCACCCCCCAAAGTTAGGAGCAACTGCCAAAACTTTTTACCAAGTATTGGAAGTGCTTCCTCTGCCCATGCAGCTGTCGAAAAGGATCTTTCCAAGGAAATACTATTTCCTTTAGCAAGTACCAGGGGAAAAAAAAACCAAAAAAACAAAAAAACCCCCCAAAAAGATATTTAATTCTGTGGTATGTAAAGTGTGTCTGCATCAGCAGCTTCTTCCCTAGGGAAAACAGCAGGTAAGTTTTGGTGAGAGTCAAGCTTAGGCTTTTTTTTTTTCCTCCAGTTTTCTGACATTTGTAAATTTAAGATAGGTCCTTAATGTTATATTAACATAGATTTTTATGTGTCAATTAACATATAAATTCATTATGAAAACTCATTTAGGAAAGGGCTGACACCAGACAAAGCCTTGAGGCAGCTGTGGAGTGCTGGGATGCAACATCTGCTCCATCAAATTGCACTCAGATGCTCCCATTCCTCAGCTGTTCACCACTGCTCCATGGCATCTCAAGCAGCTACTTACCTCCCCAGGACATACAAGTTCGGACACAGACCCACCAGGGCCAAATGTTTCCATTAATTCTCCCAGGCATACCCAGATAAAGAAAGTTGTCAAGGTACACAACCCTTTGACATCATGGAAGCAAAAAATTCTGAACAAACTACATGGCATGTTGATTTGTCACGGGAGATTTCCTTTTGTTAGCTCGTTTACTAAGTATTGAATTTGACATCCATCTGAAATATTCCATCTACCTTTAGAGCCCACCTATTTTCTGTGTTATGAACCTCATTTGGTAATTTAGTAAAATGTAAAAACGCCTTCCATTACTAGCAGTGGTGCTTCTTATGACATAACAAAAACTGACTCAAAAAGTAGCATATGCTGTTATCATCCATAATAGATCAGCCACATCTCAAAGACTGGAAGCCAAAATTACCATTTGGCATGTCTGTAAATTCAAATATACCGTCTGTCCCAAGTTGAAAATTAATGGAATTTTATCTATTTTATATATATATCAAAGACTTTGCTTTGCTTTCACTACTGCCATAAAAGATTTTTCATTTAGTATTTGTATTATAGTAGCTCTCCATGGGTGTTTAATGTTGTCACAGAGCTCATCAGTCTGGAATTTATAAAACACATCCCCTTCTGCCTCTCTGCAGATTGTTTCCTCCACACTGGGGTTCAGTGCTTCCAGAAACACAGAGCTGGAAGGCTGAGAGGCTATTTGACTGCCTCCCTGTCCCAAGGCAGGACCAACTAAACCATTCCCAACAGGTATTTGTTAACAAAATGAAAGGTAATATGAAAATATTATACATATATACATATACACCTCTCTCCATATATGTGTAGTGTATGTCAAAAATTCCACCATATGGTCTGGCATTATTTACCTTTAGTTTTAAAGGCCCTACAATTCAGAAAAGGACAATTACTGAGGAGGAACATTATCTGCACACTTTTTGAACAGAAAACTCGCCAACAGCAGGCATATTTCCATGTATACACATGGCAGGATCAGACCTTTCACTGGTAGCTCATTTTTGTACCTGTAGTTGCGGTGCATTTTCAGCCAGCACACAAAGTCCTTTTGAGGGTACATGCTAGGTTTTTTTTCTCAATTGAATTCACAGACTTTTTTCAGGCAGCCTCTGCCACTCAAGTGTTTTTGATGAAGGCTTCTTTTCGACAACTACAGTTTCTAAAAGGGACAAATTATGCGTCCAGTCCTGCAAGCCTGCTTGCAACAAACGCCTTTAGAAATCAGTGGAGCTTTCACATGGCAGATGGCTCTCTAGGATTGAGCTCTACATAATTTTGTGATATTTTAGCTGGGGATATTTTAGTGGCTTTTTCCCTATGCATGACAGTATGATTTGCTGGCTGCTAGAAAATGTCATCAGACCCTTTTTCATTCCACAGTGAAACCTTTGGATTTTTTTTGAATGAGTAATTTTATTTTTTTTTTTCCCTATTGTATAGGACACTCCTATCTGATGAAAAATATTTCCAGATAAAAACAGTGTTGGTAGAAGGGCAAAATAGCCATGTTATGTTTCAAAATAGACCTAAAGCCTAAAGAAAGGCGGAGATATTTTTTTTAAGTTTTTAAAGAAATGTCCTACTATTGAAAATACTTCCATCCCTCAAAATCCTTGTGGAGGCCTCTCTCATTATTTCCTTTGTGATCTCAGCTAATTTCTCCTAAAGTGCAATAACTGCAAAAACGTGATAAATTCACCAAGTTGTATGCTTTTTTGCATTGCCTCGAAAAGGGTAATTGCTTAAGTGTAAATTCAATGGTTACTGCAGATCAGTCCACAACCGATCCTACAAAAACACAAGAGAAAAAAAAATCAGTGCATACATCTCTCTGCTTTGTCAGCATTCATCTCAGTCCCAGAAAGAGTTAATTCATGATCCCTGGCCAGACCTATATCTGTATGCAGTTTGCAGCAGATTACTTTGTACTTGTTCTGTCAATAGACTTTGCAGTGTAGATACTTCTCCTTGAAGTTGGTCATACAACTATATAGTGGTAATAAGACATGTTTTGACCAGCTACTACAGTGCTTAAAATGGACTTGTATGCCTAACAGATGTTTAAGTTCCAGGGGTCACTTAGTGAGTAAAGCAAAGGTTGTCTGGGCAGTCTATAGAATGACACAGGAGCTCTATTCAGACAGTTTACATTTCCCAGCATGTCATTGCCATTGAATGTACACATAGCTGTGGCTTACTGGCTCTGGCTAGTAAGATTGATTCTGCCATGAATTTTTTTTTTTGAAGGCAGGTGTAATTATAAGCATCTATGTCTGTATTATAGACCAAAATGTTTGAATACATCTTACTCTTCCCTAGACTTAGTAGTCTGTAGCATCATTTACAGCACATACAAATACACAACCACCTTTGTAGTTCTTTCATTCTAATATTTGTAAATAATTTATTCCTTTTTAATGTTTCCACTTGTTTTCATTAGGCATTTTTTTTTTCCTTTTATCCTTCACTATGATGGGTATCAACAAAACTAAAATTGACATGGCTTCCTCTTTTTCTTCTTTATACAACAGCATAAACCATAACATCAACTGATCTCTGGAGACAAGAACTGCTACTTAACCTTCCCTGCCACTCTTGGCTGAACAGTTGCCTAGCTTTGCAGGGTGTAAGACATTGTAAATTACAGAAAAATAGTGGCTATTCCTAAAAATATGGTAAAACAACAGTGATGTTAACAGCAGGATATTTTGGTTCATTGTTCATATAATAAACATTTCAGGATTTGAGTCTGAGGCCTTTGAAGAGCTTTTTTTTTTTTCAAAAATAATTCTTAACCATTGGATCAGCAGGACTCTGAGCCAGACACTAGATCAGAAAGGTCTGGAGGCTTGGGGGGAGTATTTATCATCCTACCTGAGGACTCCATGTGAATTTCATGTGCTGCCCCAACCCCTGAGTCTGGAAGTACAAATGGGTAAAACCTTCACAAAAATACAGTACGAGGCATGATATGGGATAAGTCTTTCCTTTGGAAGATGATACTATGTCTAATGGACAAGAGAAAGTTATAAGAAAGGAAAATGACTAGCAAAGAATTTGCCTTGGCAGTTTAGTCATGAATGTTTCTTTGCATCTGGTAACCAGTACAGCCAGGTAGGAAGAGTGCTCATTACTGCACCAGTGACAATGGGTCAGTACATGCAGAGTTAATAACCCCACATTTAGAAAATTAGGGAAATGGGATCTTGAGGAAGCACTCTAAGGCATAACATGCAAAGCCATTTTTGCTAATCAAAGATGCATTGCAAACTTGGCTGACGTTTGCTTTGATGAAAGACTTCCATTGTTGTCCAGCTCCTCCATGGAGTTCAAAACTATGTAGCTGAACTCCACACTTTGTCTAATATTTTGTTGAAGGACTAGACTTCTTTTGCCAACAGAGGAATCAATGGATTATGAGTTCCCATCTTCTAAACTCTGTCCATACAGCTGGGGTGACCTCTTTGCTTACATCCCTAGACTTGTAAACTCAATTTAGTTCATGATGATAAAAAGAGAATTTATTTTGTTATGGGATGAATACATCAGAATTAGCATATTTTGCACAAACTTACTGAACCAGACCAATAAGGTCCTCTGTACCTGTCACTTCAAAATGCTCACTGTTTCCTAAATACGCAAACACTTCGCTCCTTATTTTGAAGGAGTCTATGGTTTTGAGAGCTTAATATAGTGCCATCTAAGTAGTGACTTTCATGTATATATGTGCTAAGCAATACTCCGGAAAAGAGGTAGTCTCTTAGTCTCCTTTTATATTCATAGAATCATAGAATGGTTTGGGTTGGAAGGGACCTTAAAGATCATCTAGTTCCAACCCCCCTGCCATGAGCAGGGACACCTTCATTGCACCAGGTTGCTCAAAGCCTCATCCAGCCTGGCCTTGAACGCTTCCAGGGGGGTGCATCCACAACTTCCTTTGGCAACCTGCTCCAGTGTCTCACCACCCTCACAGTGAAGAATTTCTTCCTAATATCCAATTCAAACCTACCCTCTTCCAGTTTAAAGCCATTACCCCTTTTTCTATCACTACCTGCCTTTGTAAAAGACTCCTCTCCATCAGGAGTCCTTGAAAAGTTTTGTTAGTGGAACTTACATCAAAATTCAGTCACAAAATAGAAAATATTAATTATCCAAGGTAACATTTCTTGGAATTGTAAGAATTTTTCAAAATGGTTTTGTGGAGTCACATTGGAATAAAGGTAATGGTGTCCTTGTGGTGACAGAGCATCCCTGAGACATCAAGAATCAGTCTACTGTGATCAAAAAATATAATTGGAGAAGTGCTGTATTCATGGATTGACCCTGGAAGAAGAACTGACATGTCTGAGATATTCCTGTCCTGTCTAAAATGTTAATTCTGACACTACCCAGCAGCATTGTAAAACAGAGATAGTTAAAGAGAGGGTAAGTATGTCAGAGCAAAAGAATTCTTACATTTTATTCTGGAAAAATCTTTATTTTCTTTATTTTATGATGGATAAAATAAATCTATCATAATGGATTTATTATGGGGAAAAGAAGCTATTTTGATGAAAAAAAATTCCTTGTTTCACCAGTTAAATTGATTTTTTGCATAAAACATGAAAGTAAAGTGCTTCTTGTATACCAGTGACAGAAAATATATTCAGATTTTTCCATTTGAATATTTTTATCATTAATTAAAAAGATCAACATTCTTGAATTCTGTTTAGTAGAACTTTCATGTTAATTGCAACATCATATTTCACAGGGGATAATATTTTGATAGAAAATTGTCCATTTAGCCTGATGTAAATGAGAATTAAATCTTTCCATGTTGGTGGAGAATAACAATGATGTGAATGAAATTATAATGTACTGGGGAAAAGCAAGTTTAATTTATGAGAGGCAAGAGCCTCAGTGGCTGTTCAGCTGAAAATCCTTAACATCTTTCCAAAGGCTCAGTCTGAGTTGCGTCCTAGCTGCTTATGAGATCCAGATTTTAATTCAGAAGATGGAGCTGTCTTGACCAAAACGGCTGCAGTTTCATGTTTCCAAGTTGTTACCCATTCCAGGAGATACTAACACAAGCAGACTGAAAGGCTGACACCTTCTGATACTTTGGTGTTGTTCCATGAACATTAACTGAGCTGAGATAGTTTTTTTGTTTTTTTTTTTTTTTAAACCATGATAAACAGGAAACCCATTTATTTCATCCATGTATTTTGTGGACAGGCAATATTGAAAAAAAATGAGTTTTAGTCAATATTTTGAATCTAAAACTTACTAACATTTGAACAACAGACTTCTACAGATGCTCTACTTCATTTATAGTGAATTTGAAATAAACACAGCTATACTTGGACACTATTTCTAAGAATGAAATGAAAAATAAAAGTACTTAATCTAAGAACAGAAACAATGTCATTTGCTCTAACCATTTACTCTAGATGCTTATAAGAATAACATTCAATGTACAATTCATGCATTATTATACAATTATAATGAATATTATTGATTCCACTAGTTTGTTGGCATTGAGCAGACTCCTGTTGAAAACTATTTGCACTTGATTTATGTTTAAAAACATTTACAAAGAGCTGAACTAAAACTGAATAACAAACTGTATAGAAATTTCACTGACTAACCAGACTTGTGACTTGGTATCTAAGAGTAGCACTGCTTGAAAACAATTTTATAGAACAGCTTCCCAATAAAAGTGCAGTTTCATTATTTTCAAAATACTTACTCCATTGATTTTAAGACAAAGTACCAAGAAAAAAGAAAAAAACAAATTTATTGCTTCTTTAATTGGTTTAATTTCTTCTCATATTCAAATGAACATTTTAATATAACATAAAATGCAAACAAAATATCTAAAATGATAACTGGAAACTCAGAATTTTTGCAATTTTAAGTTGAAAGATTTTTATGTTGTTAGAGTTATGTTATTGAGGTCAGAACAAAATAACACTGGGTAGATTGTTGAAATAGATTGCTTCAATAAGCATGTACTAAAATTTTCTGGAATTTTTATTCCATGAGAAATTTTGTAACTTCAGCTCACCATTTTAGTTAATTCAGAGCAGAGAAGGAGGAAAATTCTACTCAAAACTGAATGGCACTGCACAATAAATGGAATTAAAAGCTATCAAAGAAGATGTGAAATCTTGGTCTGTGAGCTTGCACTTATATGCATAAGGACTGACATTACTTATTATATTAACAAATCTGCGTATGTGCATATATTAAATGAAAACAAGGATTTTGACATGACAGTTAAAATATTCAGGAGTTCATCCTCTGTATTACCTTACTTTGTAATATATATTTATCACTTTTATGAGGACACATAATTTATACCTACTCTTGACTTGACCCGAGCCACTAAAGCAAATGGATTACCATCCGTTCAAGTCAGTTTATACAAAGACTCTTTTCATTGACAAGGTGCTACTCTAGTACAATAACCTAACAAAGGCGCCACATAAAAGACTTTGTAGAGTATTTTTAGGATACTTTTTATAATTTTGATCTACTTCAGTATACTTTGCATGCCTTCTTTCTGTTGATATTATTTGAGTTTTAATAACAATAGACTTTGTATAAAACTACAGAGGAACCAAACAGGGAATTAAAGAAAAAAAAAAAAAAGAGGAATCTCTTCTATGCTGTCATTTGTGGTCAGTCACCACTGTACTCCCTCTCATTTCTATTGAGATTTGTAGCCAAGAGCAGATCTACAGCCATCTGTTTTTAATCTGCTATTCAGGATGATAGTCCGTGGATCAATGAACTCTAGCCATAGTCTATAGAGAAACTGCAAATCTTTTTGGGATAATTTCCAGAGGATAATAATATTCACAAGAGACTTCTTTTGCCTTCCTTATCTCCAACTACAGTTTTTCATAAAAGAATGGTATCATAGCTGCCTGTTCCAACAATTGCTTCTGTCATGATGCATTATTGCCAGTGAGCCAAACAATTGAAGTCATAAATCTTTGAGCTTTTAACTATGCTACCACTGCCCAAAGGAGATTGTGTGAGACAGCAGTGAGCTAAAGAGTCGAGCGATTAAATGCAAGAGGGTAAAATGGGATGGACAAGCTTTCCTGCTAAACTATTGTTTGGATTTTCTTGCAAGAAGAAAATAGCATGAAATAAAGTTCCTAGGGAAGCCTGAAATTAAACAGAGTGCACTTGCTTCAGTTAATGCCCAACAGACACTAACTATACTGACATAAATGAGTAATTCTACAGACTGTGTATTGTGCTGAGAAAAACATTTCAGAAGGAAATAAAAACTACAGCTTGCTGTCCTGGTGCCCATTTACTTGGCATCTGCTGAGAATAAAATGCACAAATGTATACACTAAAAAGTGCTAATCTCCCTGGCTATCATACAGTTCACCCGATTAGCACTCTACACCCAGACTTCTGTGCGTGATCTACATCCAGCCTGCCAAAGCCAAAAAATATGTAGCTTAGTAAACCCCTGAGAAGGGTCTGCAATGCTGCTGCTTCTCCCCTCCCTGTCCTAAGAAAAAGTTGGGGGAATATTTTGAACTGAAGGAGATGCAGGTTCTTCATTCCTCAACTGAATTCAATACAATACTGCTGGACAACACCGTACTCCCCACAGCTGGCTGAAATCCCCTGACCCTTAAGGATGCTCATTACTACATAGACATTGCCATTCCTCGCAGAGGGGCATGAAGGCACAAGAAGTAAGCCTACCAAACTGCTCTAAATAAATATAAATATGCAGCAGTCCTTAACTATTAACTCTCCCAATACGCTTTGTTATTTCTTTCAGAAATCTGTTCAAAATTAAACCAGCGTAAACTCAGGAATGTTTCCTGATCTGAAATGCAGGCCTCTTATACAAAGTGCATCACTGTACTGAAAATACCTTGTTAATGTGAATAAACATATTTTAAAATTATTGTTATATACCCCATGTAAACTGCAGCATCCTCATGTCTCTTGAGAAAAACATAAGCTGACCATTCTTTCAGATTCTTGCAACATTATTTAAATATTGTGAGATTCTGCATTTTAAATATGAACAGCTGATTCTCCTGTACATACAGAAATGCAGCTCCCACTGAAATCAATTAAAGCTGTTTTGAAACCTCACAGAGTACCCTAAGCTTTATATCTTGAAAGTAATTGGAGATATATCATGTGAATTGTCTAATGGAATGATGCATCACCTCCATTTCACTATCTAGACTGAGAGTTTGGATACTTGATCCACAGCTTTTCACTTGCTGTAAATTTTCAGAAGTGCAACTTCTCTGTACACCTCCATTTGTATAAATTATTTCAATTTAATGGTGCTAATCCTCTTTTTTTGGTGAGCCTTATAAGGATTTCCTGCCAAAAAAGAAAGAACAATGGGGAAAAAAAATATCATATTTTATGTTTTAACTGAGGCTACACTCATATAAAATATTCCTACTCTATAATATTATGGAGATAATTTTACAACAAAACAGATTTTGTAAGCAAACAGAAAGGCTATGGTATTAACCTGGGTGGTATTTGCAAGGGAAATTACTACAATGATGGAAATTCAAATTGTTGGAGAGTAGTGCTTGCCCCATCCAGCCAATACAGTTTTTGCCACTGATTTTTGTGCTGGGCAGGATTTCACTCTGCTCAAGGGGTGAGACACCTCTCTTGCCAGTGTGGAAAATTTAGAGCATCTGAGAAAAAAATGGAATGGAAATTTCTTCCAAAATATTATTTCAAGAGTGCCTAGAAACACTGTTAAGCATGTTGCTGATTCTAAAAGTACTTTTTACTTCCAAGTTGTATCTATTTTCTCCTAAAAATTGTAAGGTTTCTAAGCTTATACAAAATAGTCCAAATAATTTACAAAATATTTTATCTGAAGCAATTTCTGAGATATTACTTTCGTTGTTTTAATAAAAATACTTTGTTGGTTTTAATAGCTTTAATTTAGATTGAAGTAAAGTTAGGTTGGGGTGAAAAAATCCGTTTTAAAAGACATATTTGACTGGGAGACATAAGTACAGGTCAGAATCTATCTGTAGCCCTTCTAGATAGCCAGTGTGAAGCATCGTTGTTGAGAATGGGAGTGTGAGGAGTCGTATAACCAGGAGGCAGCACCTAGAGCCAGGAGCAGGAGAAAGCACTTTTTCTGTCTTCCTTTAATTTCTACCACAGAGCTAGTTAGCTTCAGCTCCACACAAGAAATTGTCTTCACAATCATGCCTTTAATAGAACAGACATAAACTTTAAGGTAAGAGACATCGGGAATGAAACAGAATATTTTCATAGAGTAATAGTCTCCTGCTGTCAGGCAGGCAAGGCATGTACTGAAATGAGATTTATCTTCAAAGCAGAAGATATTGATCATGTGCTATTACAATAACAGTATTATTTCTCTTACTAGGTGATTGATTGTGATGCAATGATTTTGATTGATGGATGTCAGTACACAGGAGAGACAGTGGTTTAATACGTTTGCTCAGTAACAGACCTCTGAGTATTTAAAATCATAATTGCACCTTCTGGGGCTCAGAAAACTAGGGAAAGTTTAGAAAGCAGTGGGTATTTCTTCCTTAGAACAAATTTTCCATTTAAAATACCATATGATTAAGATACTTCTTAATCAATGGGTTTATAAGTACTTAATCACAATAATTTTAAATTCTTTGAATAAATGTTTCCAAGCAATAAACCAATTTTACTAATAAAGTATAACAAAGAATAAAGAATATTTTTTTTACATTAATCCTCAGAGTTTCATCCAGGATTCATGAAGTGTTTCAATGAACGCAGAATATACCTGCTACAGTCAGTCACCCAGTTGTGTGGTTTTGGCTGTCAATTAATTTGTCCATGAATTTCCCACTGGGGTTTCTGGTGCCCCGCTCCCAGGGGTTCCTGGGCTGCAGCAAGAGAAGCGTGGCCAGCAGGTTAAGGGAGGTGATTCTGCCCCTCTACTCTGCTCTCATTATGCCTTGCAAGAGGTCTTGAGCAGCTGCCCATGCCCCGACATCCCACAGCCATCAGCCCTGTCCTGCTCCTTTCATCCACCAGGGAAAGGCAAGGCAAAGCAGAGAGCTCTGTGTCCTTGGGGGGTGGTGAAGGCGGCCGCTCCCCACTCCGTGGCTCCTGTCTGGGCAGAGGCCCTGGCTGCTACCACCGCCTCCCGCGCTGCCAGCCCGGAGCAGTGCGGGGCCTGTGGAGGCTCCCGCCCAGTGCCTGACAGTCAAGGTGGCTCTGGGGAGGCTGTGGGCTCTGTGTGGAGACACAAATGCTTCCTGGTGCCCTGTCATTCCCGCCTCGATGGGTGCAGCCGCCTCTGAGGAGGCCACCTCTCCCTCCCCAGCCTCTCCACCGCTCACAGGCACAGCTTGTCCTTCATTTGAATAAAACCATCATCAAAACCATTCAGTTGAGTCAGCTATTAAACCACTTAATTCCAAAATCCATACCATGGGTGATTTAGAAAGGACAATTAAAAAGCCAGAGAACAGTCTCTATGTTTTTTTTATAGTGAACTTCATCAGCCCAGAGTGCCGCTTGCCATCCGCTCTGCTAATAAAAGTCTTGATACACAAATTGAAATAGTGTTTTATAGGTGCCTGCTTTGCTTCCCCTCCTATCCCCCAGTCTGTCAGAAAATGCTTTCTTGGATATAAATCACTCTTTTATTTAATTTTATTTTGTTCTGACTGCAGATTTAGGGCTAGAGTAAAACTGGCCGTGACATAACCAACAGAGAGAGAAAGGCAATGAAACAATCACCCAGCAGGACCTGTGTGGCTCTTCGCAGCTGGGTGCAAGACCAGCCCTGGCTGTGTTGGGAGCTTAACACCCTTCTCCTTGTCAAAGTAAAGCTGCAGCAGAGCTTGGGAATGAGCCAGATTCATCACAGCTCTGCTATGGCGACAGCAAATGCTGAACACAACCCCTCCTCAGGACTGGCACCAAGGGTTCGGTCTCACACTTGCCAGTCAAAGGCAAAGAAGATAGGTCTTATTTCTTCATTTAAACTGGACAAAATTCTGCTTATTCTGCTTTAATATCTATTAATTCCAGAGTAACAATGCTGAGAGGACAGTGACTAAAACAAGGGAGTTACAGCATGATTAATCTCAAGTAAATTTTTTGTTCTCCTCTTGTCGTCCTGGCTGCTCCAAAAACAGCTAGTATCATGCTAATGTTCCTTTTCACAGACACTGCATGAAACTTGCCTGTTTGCATCATGCAGAGTTTGAACAAGAACCTGGCCCAGATCGTATACGTTCTGTGTCTCCATCTGTGCTGGTGGTCAAACTGTTTTGTGAAAAGAGCTCTCCCATAGCTCCTCATATTGAGCTAAATCGTCGAGAATCTGAAGTGCCAGGAATTTGGATTGAACTCAGCTTTCCTTTTGATTAAAAATCCAGACAAACACATAACAGAAAGCCTCCTCCTCTTTCCCCAGGTGGAACGGAGGACGAGTTGGAGCAGTAGGTAGGAAGGGCTTTACCCTCATTGCCAGAGCAGAGTGGTGGGATGGTGCTAGAGCAGCAGGAGTGGGACCTGCCTCTCACGCCTGGAGTCAAACTTAGCTGACAGAAGTCCCCCAAAAGAACTAATTTAGCCCACAACATAGATCCCTGACTGTGCTGGGTCCAGCGTGTGGGCCTCTGTGAAGACATTTTCTCTCATGTTCTTGTCTTTGACAATTTGCCATCCCAGACAATCACCAAGGCAGTGCTCCTTGCTGGATAGCATTAGTGGAGGTGTGTTTCCTTGCAGTTTCTACAACCATCTGGTTTTCTACTTCTCTCCCCTTTTCCGTTTCCTGTTGGACTGCATCCTAAACTCCTAACCTCTTACACACATGCACATTTTTTTTTCACTTGCTGGGAGGTGCTGCACAATGAGATCCATGTAGTGAGAGTTCAGTTGCTATATGTTGGAGCACCGCATATGCTAGCCAGTTTTCTCACCCACACCCCTCTCCGTGGGATTTCTCAGCACACTTGCTTCCCAGCTCCTGCACTCAACATGTGGTGCAAAGTGTAGTCGAATATCCGGGTCTGAGGCCCTGCAGTGTACAGGAGGACTCTTCCTGACTTGTATTAATATTGCTGGCAGTGAAATCTGTGGCATTTTGATTACTTTCGAGCTGCAGTGCCTAAATGCATTTCTCTTTGCTTACCCATATGACTCTCCTTTCAGCTTTTTGTCTTCACATGAAAGAGAGGGCAAAAAAAATTCTTTTGATGTTTTTGAGAATATTGCAAGATACTCTCAAGAAAACACCATTTCATTTGCTCAGGCTCTTGTTCATACAGGCTTTCATGACTTCCAGGATTGACTATTTTAATTTGTTCCTGGTGGTGTTCCAGATTGTTTGCTAAACTGGCTGCAGATGGTTTTGAATGTTGCTGCTGCCAGAATTGTTACTAGGACTTGATCTACAGATCATATTTCTCCAGTCTCATGTTCCCTCTACCCTGGTGCCTGTTAAGAAGCATATGGCTTTAAAATTCTTTTACTGACTTATAAAGCTTGCCGTGGCCCCGATTCTCTTTGCTTTCCTGACCTTTTAGCTCTAGACTTTGGCTTGGGCTCATGGCTTATCTGATGTAATGTCCACTGACAGTTCAGAGCCAGCATCCAGAAAACAGGGTCGAGTATGGCTTTGGGTTTTGCTCCTTGTCATGCTTTTTTGTAACTTCAGTGAAATTGTTTTTTTGCTTTTGTTGTCTAATATTCAAATTACCATCCCAAGCTTCACACTAAGCTTTTCTACAGATTTACACACAGACAGAGGCACACATAAAGTCAACTTATAAACAATACACTGCTCCTTTAAAATTAAAAAGTGCAAACAAAAGCAGTTTGATTCCCAGCTGATGTACAGGAGAACTGATCTAATAAATTCTGGAGAGCTACTTCCTCATGATGCTGGATGAAAAGGAGAACTCCTTGTATGTGCATGACATGAAAAAATTGGGACCACCTTCTTTATTTTTATGCCCTTCAAATACTCTGGTTACTGAAAGCTCAGGAGTGTCACTCAGCTTTCTATCAACCTTGTGTCACCTCAGTTGAAAAGCAGGTATGCAAAAACACTGCCTTGCCTGGGTGTATTTTGTCACATAATATTTATTTCCGCCCTAAATAGCTAGACAGTGCTACTGGTTTTCAGCCCTGTCAAATGTAGAGTGAAGGGCAACAGAAAGGACCTGGGTTCTTTTTACCTGTAACTAGGTGTGCTTATAGAGTTTTTATTAAAAGTAGTACAGCACAAATGCACAGTGGGTGAAATCTTGTATCTACTGAAATCTATGAGAATTTTGTTGGTGGCTTTGTTACAGCCAAGGCTTTAAGGAGTGAGGTTTAGAAGCAGCTTGGATTGCTAAGCTTGGCAAGAGTATGGAAAGAGTTCTTTCTGTTAGTAATCTAAGTCAGGATGGCTCTGGAGGCCACTGAGATGTAATTAGAGGGTGTCATAGTTTTAGAGCCCCCTTCCAGAGAAAACCCACTCTGAAAGTCTAATCTCTGGCATTTATTTTTCAGGGGTAGATTCCAGTCTTGATAGCCTTGAGCCCCTCTGGAGCAGTGAGATGTTTTTCCCCATCTGGAAGGAATTCAAAGTGCCCTCTACTCCCACTTCAGTCTGCAAGACCAGACCAGAAACCCCAGTGCATTCCACTCCTCTGCCTTCACTGACTGCAATGAAGTTATTTCTGAGTAGATACACAAGAGTTTCTATCATCTGAATAGCTCTGTCTTTACAGATTTTATTTTCTTCTTAGTCTCCCCAATCTGAATCTCTTGGTGAGCTCCTGTATCTTTTGTACTTCATTTTTTTTTTTTCTGTCTTTCTACAAGTTCTTTTCTGTTCTACTTTATCTGTAGAAAACCATCCTAGACTTTTTTGCTTCTCTTGCTTCTTCCAGAGTTAATCATAGCTGCAAATTATAGTCTGCAGAAATTAAAAAAAAAAAAAAAAAGGAAAAAAAAAAGAGGAAAAATTAGGCTAGGGAAAAAAGGGGGGGGAAAGAAAAAAAAGGAAAAAATTGAAAAATTGAAAAAAATTATCTCCACTTTAATCTGACTGCATTCTGACTTCATTCTGCCTGCTGAATTCTGGTTATTTTGCTTTTGTATTGCTCAGTCAAAAAAAAAAAAAAAAATGGAGTGAAGAGGGAAGAAAGAATGGGACCATCAGCATTTCTTCATAAAAATCCCTCTCTCAAAGTAATTGTATATTTTATGGAAAAAGAAGTCAAAGTTTAGATTACTTTTTGGAGTGTAGAATATATTAAGTTTATTCCTGTATGGTAAATTCGTCAAGGGAGAATTGTAGCGCTCTATAAAAAGTTAGAGTGCCCTAGTAGAGTTTATGAAGTATAAGGAAAGGAACTGTAGCTGTAAGACAGGGAACATAAGACATAGGGCATGGAAACTCATTAAAGTTCATGACAATTTACTGCCGTGATGTTGAGGCCAAATGACTTATGAAACCCCCAGGTATACAAGCAGGTCAGTGATAAGTGGAAATTAGGAGTTGCTTTTCTCCTGTGTGTGCACTGTAAGACTAATATGAGAACATGGCACGTGAGTTTGCAGTCAGCTTTTTAAACAAGATGTTGAGCAATTGGAAAAAAAAAGGAGTAAAGGAAAATGAGGAAAAAGAGTAAACAAAATTATCCAAGAGCTAAAGTTACTTTGCCTTCACAAACTTGAAGTTCAGTGTGTTTATTTGAGTGAAAAGATGGACGTTGAAGTAATCTATAATCAAAGAGATGTGGCCACAACAAGAGTTATGGCTGGAATCTCTGTCCAGATGAAGTCAGAATGAAACATTGAGCAGTGAGGGCAAGTAACTGCTGCAATGTAATACCAAATAAACAGTGGTATTGCCTAAGCAAATCTGAATGCTTTTCTGGAAAACTTGTGTTTACGCAACAGAAGTTTTACTTTAGTCACATGTATTACTGAGCTCACTCAACATGTGAAGACTGGATAAAATGTTGTACTCTGGGATGTGCAGGAGAACAGACTAAGAGAGATATTGGTACATACTGACCTTAAACTTTAGCAAACTGGTGGTGACTGACTGGGTCACGCCAGGTTTCTGTTACCCCTTGCTTCACACATAAAGGTGGAACAATGGCCCTGAGAGATTGTCTTTGCTTTTAAAAGGAGGAAAACAACAAATATCAATTTTTTACGGAACTAGTTAAAATGTATTTCAGCAAATCCTTTCAGTTCCTTTGACTGAAGTTAAATGCTTTAACATTTCCAAATAAAAATATCTAATTTTGGTTTGTTGACTCGAGCATTTTAGTTCAGGAGTCAAAAGGACCCTGATTCCTTGTGGGTACTCTAGTTCAAATACAGCATTCCCATTTTTCCACTGTGGTTTGTTTTCTCCAGCTCAATTGGATTTTGTCTGATGTTTCAGCTTCAGGAATATCTATGGTGTAGCTCAGTCAAGGAAACTTTTGTGAAAAGAAGAACTGGGTCATGCATTATCTGAACTAAACGCCTGTGAGGCATTGCTATGACTTTTGTGACCATGAGGTAAAGTTTAAAATATCTAGTCTGAAGTGTTTTAACTAACCAAAATGTTTCCTTTAGGGTCAGTGTTACCAGGTGAAGACTCAGAAACTCTAAGGAATATTATTAATATTTCCTTGCAGTAAAGTTCAGTTTTGCAGAAAGGCATTTTCTGTGAGAAAGTATTCATGGAAATTTCCTGACTAGTTTTATTTAAGAACTAGAGAACCAGCTCTTAATTGAAAGGAGGAGAGTGCCAAAAATTAAGACCCCCAGGGACAGCAAAACTGATTAAATATGTATCTAATGTTCTGTTTTTAATCCAAGGGAAACTGCATTGATGGCATACATGTTGTTTTAAGTTTTTTCATTTTTTATGAAAAAGTGTCTAAGTAAAACAGCATGTTCTTTATGCTGGGGTCCCATTCCCTTGGGTTACTCTCATTGTGCTCAGTGCATAAATGCTGCTCTTTTTCTCTGAGCAACCATACGCACCAGCAACATGAGGGCTAGAAGCAACAATGAAGAAAACATTGAAGTTGTCCTTGTGTGTGCCTGACTAACTGCTAGGTCATGAACCATGGTGATTTAGAGACCTGAGCTCTCTTACACGGGCATGATTATAGTTTCCATCGATTTCCCACACAGTGCTCACTTTTACCCTTTTACCCTTTTGTGGCAGCAAAACAATCAGGCCATGCTGAGGCCACAAAAAGACAGTCATCCCCAGTTGACTTGTCCCTTCCTGAAGCTACAGCTGTTATGAAGCTACAGCTGTTATGACTGTTATGTTACAGCCCCACTTGGTGACTAAAATGAATGGTGTGGAATACTAAAAGTGGCAAAGTTTTGCTGCTGAAAAATCCACCTTTTTTCAAAATCACATAATCACAGATTGGCTGAAGTTTGCAGGGACTTCTAGAGGTCATCTGGTACAATCTCCCTGCTCAAGCACAGCCACCTAGAGCCAGTTGCCCAGGACCATGTCTAGACAGCTTTTGAATATCTCCAGAAGTGAAGACTCCATAACCTCCCTGGGCAATCTGTGCCAGAGCTCAGTTACCCTCCCAGTAAAAAAGTGTTTCCTGATGGTCAGAAGGAACTACCTGTGTTTCACTTTGTGACTATTGACTCTGGTCCTGTCACTGAGCACACTGAAAAGAACCTGGCTCCATCTTCTTTGCATTTCACCCTCCTGAGCCTTCTCCAGGCTAAACAGTCCAAGCTCTCTCATCCTATCCTCATGGAAGAGATTGTCAAGTCCCTTAATCATCTTTGGGGGTCCATTGTTGGACTCTCTGCAGCATGTTCATATCTCTCTTGTACTGAGGAGCCCAGAAATGGACACAGCACTCCAGGTGTGGCCTCACCAGTGCAGAGTAGAGGGGAAGGATCACCTCCCTTGACCTACTGGTAATGGTTTGCTTAATAAAGCCCAGGTTACCATTAGTCACTTTTGCCACAGGGGCACATTGTTGGCTCATGCTGAACTTGATGTCCACCAAGACTTGCAAGTCCCTTTCTGCAATGCTGTTTTCTAGGTTAGTGTGCATGGATTTGTTTCTCCCAAGGTGACTTTGCACTTGCCCTTGCTGAACTTCATGAGGACTTCCTTATAAAACTAGGTGTTACCAGGTAATAATCTTTGCTGGACAGACACAAATTACATTAAAATATAGTAGAATTTGAATTAAAAAAGAAGAAAATAATTCTGAGCTTCTGTCAATATTTACTGCTTATGTATCCACCAACAGCGCTGTCAGAGTCATTAAAATACCTTACCTTCTTCTATACTAGATCCACCTTATCTAGAAAATGGGCATGTCATTGATCAGCATACTCTAACAATTATGAAAATCTAAAGATACAGAGCTATTGAGACTACCCTCAACACTGAAATAATATTAGCAAAGCTTTCAAATCTCTACTGCCGAGATTTGGACTTTATCCCTTGACTTACTACCATTGCTGCACATGCAGAGTGGCACAACATGCCATCTCTGAAAGCAGTTCCACATCTCTCTAGTAACAGTCCTTTAACGTCCTGACCATGATCAGATGGTCTATTGCAGTACAGCCAGGTGACTTAAGGAGATATGGATCAGAGTCAAGATTGCCTTAGTAGCTCTAGATACTCAATGGTTTTAAAATTGTAGAATTGTACCATATAGCAATGGTATTGTAATAACTGTAATATCAGCTGTCTCAGTGATCATTAAGCTACATCAAACTGCATGATGTTTCTTTAAATATATTGCATATTTATAACTGTGTGTGTGCATACACATTTTTTTAATTAAATTCGTAAGATGCCAGCTGCCACAAATCTAGGTACAGTGCCACACTCTTCACTGGTACTTATTTCCTGGAAAGGCTGATGGATATTTGTAACTTTGGCAAGTATATTTGCTTAGGTGACACTAGGGCTGAAAGCCGTCTTTATGATCTAAAATGTTAAATACATTTTAAGAAAAAAAAGTCCAAAAGTCACATGTGAATGTAGGCAAAGGTTAAATCAAATCTGAACCTTTTTTACAGTACAGAAGTGCAGAGCTAAGGTCACATTAAAACCACAATCTGGTTCTGTAGACAACACTCTGAGAAAAGGCAGAAATTCAGAGAAAAACTCACCCATCCATAAAAAGCAGGTTCTCATCAGTGAACACAAAACCAGAAAAGCAGAAAAGACCAGCAAAGCATTAGTTTACTTTTACCACTAATTTGTGTATGACTAATTGGAGAGCACTGTGTGACATTAAGCAACAAATGCTCAGTGTTTATATTAAGTAATCCAGTGAAATGGTCAAAGACAAGCCAAATCATTTACAGGAGGCTTTCAGTGTGGCAAAGGGTTTCAGAGTGGCTTTGCCAGTGCACAGCTAAGCTCTGTTGGAGACATTGCATGTAACTGATTCTCAGCAACTGATCCTGGTCTCTGCATACAAGGGTAATAGTGCCCATGTCTGTCTCCATAAAAGCATTAAGTTTCTGGCTGCTGGTATCTCTCAAATGGTTAGAAACATTGAGTTGAAAAACCCCCCTGGGGATGCCAAATACAGTGTCTAGCAAATAAATGCATTAAGTATTTCCTTTTATAAAGACATCTTTAAAATATGATATAGAGCTAATAAATCTTGAAGTCACTGTAAATTAAAAATGTGAAAAGGGGAGAAACCTTTTAGAAGAAAGATAAATATAAATGTTCTCTACTGTTTGATGTGGACAGGTAGCACATCTCTGATCTGCAGTGACGAAGACACGCCTGAGGGAGGAAGTGGAAGAGCTGCAGTGATTTGCACTTATTTCCATATCTGCTCCTGGATTAGATTAGGACTGCCATATTTGTGACAGGGGTTTCCTGGGCAGAAATATGTGTGCATGCACCACCCAGATGGCCTACACATGGACTGGAAGTGCATCCCGACCTCAGCAAGTCTGTTGTACTGTGCATGTGTTAGGCAGCTGTGCACGCATAGTCAGTCAGATGGATCCAGTACACACTGCATATACACTGTCATCCATACAGTCTATAAACTAGTTGGGGAATCAAGCACATGGCACATGTATGCAATGCAGGATTTCTTGTTGCTTTTGGACTTCCTACATCCTAAGATTCAGTATGAGGGTAAAAAGAAGACATGTCTGGGACAAACCAGACAAATGGGGACCATTCTTTATGATTTACCCAAAAAGTGATTTTGAAGAAGTGGGAAGATACCTGTTGTGCATTTATGGACTGGTACACAGACAGTATGAGCAAAACCAATGCTTTATTCATCCAGTGAAAGAAAGTAAGTGTTTAATACATGACTCCTGGACCAAGCTGAGAATGAAATCATATCAAAGCAAAAATGCACAGTTCAAGCAATGCAACATAGCTCCCAGATGCATAAACCTTTGGAGTAAAATAAAACCACATGATCCCCATTCATAAAAGCAGCCTTTGGTGGCATTTGCTCTGCCTTTGACTTGCAAACATTCAAGTGTGAAAGCTTTTGTTCATGAGGATATCCACAGGGCTGTGGATACTCCTACACGTACAGTGCTGGTATTAAAAAGTATATATGTATGCAAATCCCTGTGTAAATAGGCAACTACTATAGTGACTATCTTGAATGCTTCTCTTCATTTTGGGAGTTGGGAAGCAGACGGTATATGGTTTTGATGACCAAATACAGATCTGGAAGAATGAAGGAGATAGATAAGTAGTTCATACAAACTCCTATTATACAGAATTATTTGATGAAATGTGGAAAATCAATTCTGCACTTTGGTGGAGCACTGTCTAGGAAAGGCAATATCATGGAGATGATACATTTTTCATAGTGAGAGGTGTGCACAGTTTTCAGTTGTAAGTTAAAATTTTATTGTGCACAAGGAGAGATGCTTGAAAGATTTACAGAAAGGAAAATCACAATAAAAATGCAGTGAGCATTTTTGCCAATAACAGAACCTCTTGCAGGATGTTTCTTTCCCTTGTCATTTCAACTCAAGACCTAAATGTTATTCACTGACACGCAAACTAACAATGACATTTTAAAGCTTGCACAGTGCACATGCATGCAGCTCCCCCAGGAAAAGTCAGGCAAACACCTGATGCCTGCTGGGAATTTCGCTGTGGGTGCCAGACAGCTGCTGCCCATCAGTGTTTCCAGGTGTGCTTATTCGGTTGGGAGGTCGCTCCAGCTGCAGACACAATCATAGCAGGGACCCAGGCAGGCTGGAGAGACAGAGGACATGCTCAGATTTTGCTGCTTGGGCTGCCTTGGTTTTGCCCTGATTTAGAGCACCTGGCTTGTTGCAGGATGCAGATGTTTGCTCTGTTGCCCAAGAACCAGCACTTCATTCCCTTTATAATGAGCACAGTGACCTGGGGGAGTTATTAAATCTCTGGTTCAAAAGAGTCTAGTTTTCCTCTCTTTTTCTTTCTCAGCTGACAGTCTAAAGTTCACAAACAGATTAGTGGAAGAAGTATATAGAAATTAAAAACTTAATTTTCAAACTCCTTTGAGTCAAATCTAATTGACAATTTGAATTATAGCCTGCGCTGTTCTTTGTTTCATTTTTCTTTGGGGAAATCCCTGGTTATAGTTTTGCTTTGTCCTTTACTATAATTTTACAAGCCTATATTTAAAAATTATTCTGAAACAACTTTTAGAGGCTGAAGCAATTTTAGGACTACTGCGGTGCTGGTGAGAGACCAGGCAATATTCAAAATTGAAGAGATTATACCTTACTCAGGAGAATAGGTACCTTTTTTAAGACCATCAATTTAATTAAAAAACACAGGCACTATATTAGCAGCAAGCTTATGGATCACCATATGCCAGTCAAACATAATGAAATACATGCAAATGTTAAATGACATATTCTTTTGTCTCTGAAATTAGCAATCTCAGTGAACACTCTCCACATGTGGGGGATTTACTTATTTATGTAGCTTTATATTAAAAAAGTGCCTATCCAAGTGTGTACCTTTTGAGTGATATGAAAGGTTATAACTAATCCATTGGTAACAATGCTTTCTTTTTAGCTTATGGCTTGGCATTCGCATCTTCCATTGGGAGTGTCTGCACAGCATTGACATTGAGTTGAGATGCCCCCTTTTCTATAAACACACATTTGCCTTTGGAGTTTATTTGCACTGAAAAGGAAAAAAGTAAATTGAAGCCCTTGATAAAATTACTTATGCTCAAGAAACACATTTCAACCTTTCTGTCTGAACAAGTTTGTTTTCTTTTCCAACTTCATTCTTCATCATTGTCACCCATCCACTTGGCCATTTGTATTTGGGAAGTCCAGGGACAGGAGAACATTTGCTCTTTGTATTGCTGCCACCTTCAAGAGCTGTAGCAGAAACTGGAGACCCATCATATAACAGTTCCAGTGACTATGTGTCTCTGGGAATCTTAATAAAAACTAAATTTAAGTAAAGCACAAGCTCACAATTGAGAAATATGCAAATAGCACAAAATATATTGGGAAAAAAATCCAAAGTGTGAACCTGATAGGAGGAAAACTGTAAAAATAATCTTTCTGATTTATACATCCCAAAAGAAAGTGGAGTCTTAAGACAAGTTCTTAAGGACGTTACTAGTAGATGACATAAAAGTTATGTCAAGGGGAAGGAATTCTGCAGTTCACCTATAGAAATATGATTTTGATACTGTTGAAAGGTCTTTGTGGAGTTTTGTTGGCATAATTTTTGGTATATTATCTTGAATTGTTACAGCTCTGTCTAAAAATACTATTTCTATCAGTACAGGATCATCAGAAGTTCTGTAATGACCAAAGTAATACAGTTTAAAAAGGTCTCATGTGAGGAAATTGCCTTTTAAATCAATACATCAGAATAATTTCCTTTTTTTTTTTTTTTTTTTTTCTTCATGAATATGACCATTCTTCGCTCAATTATTACATTTACTAGTGTTCTCAGCTTACCCTGGAGATATGCCATCATATTCTGAGTAAGGTCTAATCCTTGAAATACATTCTGGTAACAGTGGTAATCAAAGTATTTCCAAAGATGGTAAGTCCTAAAGGCATTTATGAAAGAAAGGGCTAGATTCTAGGCCTGATGTGACTTTGTTTTTCAAAAGCCACTTTTCATATCTATTTTGAAATTATTATTATCTAAAATATTTTCTGTTACTATTATCTATTTTAAAATAGCCATGGTCTATTTTGATTAGCATGAAACTAAAACTAAAATGTCATGTTTATTAAATGTCTTCAATTTCCTGACATCTGTAATCCTACGTATACAGAAAGCTTATTGCACTTGTAAAGTGCTGTTTGGGACTATCTAATCAATAATTTTTTCATAGAAAAAATTTAGATTGTTCTTGCTAAGTTATATAGAAAGAGAAATATTACACTGAAAGAGAGTAATGATAAAATATACACTTTTCCTATAGTTGAACCACAAGATGTCACTGTTTCTCTTTCGCAAGAAACAAGCTTCAGATGCGAAAGTAGACCAGATTCTTCTTAAATTGAGAGAAATGAACAGAAATGACATAAAAAGCACAGAAATTAAGTCAGACATTTCCTTTTGTATGTGTGAGTCAACCTAGGCAATGTGTTGCCTATGTAGAATAACAATTTAATATTCAATTCAGTCTCATAATGTACCAAGATTGATATATTTTTGGTACATCCCTCCAGACAGAACTGACACATATCAATATGTCCCATATTGCATAAAGAGTCAGGCAGAGCTGAATAGAGTTCAAGAGAAAGTTAATGTAAGACATTAAAACTTCTTGTAGCCTTCCCTTTTTAGCACTGAATTTCTAAACTTTAGCACCCTTCGCTTCCACATTGCTGGATCTTGACAAACACATGCTGCTTTTTGAGATTTAATGTGATCCTTCTACCAGATCCTTGGGTGCCTTTCTATGTAGGGTTACCCATCCTAGGTGCCCCAGTGGGATACTGAAACTAACTTAGAGAGTCTGTAAGAGGTTGGTGTGTTTCAGGCAGATTTTTTTAAGGAGTCTCTGAGGGCATTGCAGAATAAATTCCTTTTCACATGGTTGTCTTGATGCTTCCTTTTACACATGGAAGTCTTTTCTCACTGCAGTACATGGGAGAACTCCCTCCCTCTTTCCGAATCTCCTTCCAATGTACCTTGTTCAAAACTACACTAATATCGATCTGCCAGTTCACACAAGTCAAAATGCTGTTTATTTACTTACTGTTGGCTGTTAATTCCACTTTTAGCTTTCTTGGACTTTCCTGGGGAGTAGTTATGCTCTTTCTGAATTTTTTCTCTATCCTGAACACACTGCTTGCACTCAATAAATAATCAAGGTATTGTATTAGTGTCACAGATTTTTCTCATACTCTAAGGTCTAGAGTTTTAAGAAATATCGTATAAGGGACACAACTGCTCCCTGTTTTTTCTGGAATGACCTGTGTAAAATAGAGACATTCTGGCACACTTTACACACCTCTCTGGTTTCTGTCCTCTTCTTCTCACAGCTTCAGTAAAGGGGACTCTTCTATTTTCATTCCTTTTGTGGGATGACATGTGAAATATATGGAAAATGTGTAGGAAGATTTTTCACAATCACTAATTTCATCCCTGCAACCCACTGAGATCTCGAACTGAATCACACCCCATCTTCTACATTTCTGAAATAAGTCCCATACTATTCTTTAAAATGGCAGCCAGGAGTCAGTGAGAGGTGGGTGCAGAAACATGAAACAGAAGAGAGTGCAGTACCTGTGGAAATCTTTTTTCTGAAGTCTGGACTAGATCATCTGGTATCTCCCTCTGAAGTCTGACATTTCCTATCACTGAATTAAAAATAATTATGCTTTTAAACTTCATTATAAACAATGAGGGTACTTTGCATGAATCAGTCTCACTAGTTCTCCTTCCAAAAATGAGAGGAGCTAGCAGTTTGGGGTGAGGGATTGTGCGGTGGTTAGCGAGACATATGGTGTGCAGCATGAGGACCATATTGGATGCAGCCAAAGGCAGTAGCAAAATTCCCACCCACATTAGCAGATCCGAACCTGGTCCATAAACACTTTCTGTATTTGACAAACCATAGTATAAATTACTTTCTATCTTATAAATGGACTTTAAAGAGGAATTATAAATGACATTGATTTCTCCCATGCTGTCATCCTTGTTGCCATAGGAACTAATGTAGCTGAAAGGTGGGACAAATTTATGGAGATTAAGAAGAGTTTGTAGGATAGGTACCTAAACCAAATACATGGCAACAAGCATTTCCTAGAAAAATTTCCACTATTTTGGAGAATATTTAGCTGAATTAAACAGAGCTGTCCATAGGCTGGAGGATAGGGTTGTGGTATTTTATCTATTGATAGGAGTTGGCTGGATGACACATTTGTTCTTTGATTTAATAATTTTCCACAAACTGTAATGAAAACTGCCTCCAGACACTAAATCTATGCTCCCACTGGGTCAGCATGTGCTACTCTTGCAGAGTGACTGGAGTCTGACAGCAGTGTGGGCAGACACATCTTCAATTCAGCAGAAAGGAAGGTGCAGCAGCACAGATATCTGCATAGGCTACCAGCTAAACACTCTTGTATCACAAAATGTAGCTCATAGTCTTTCCTGCATCTTACCTTTGGACGCCATAGCAAGTTGCTCTGTGACAGGAGTTTCATTGGAGCTTCTCTCCATATACACTGTTGGCAGAATATGCAAACAAACACACCAACAACCCTAATTCACACCAGACAGTGGACTTATGTCAGTAATATTTTTTTTAAATTTTCCAGAGCATGTGTCAAATTTTACTTTGCTCTGAACGAAGGAATTTTCTCCAGAAGAAAAAGTAAGGGAGATCCTATTAGATAGAAGACAGAACACCGTGAGGAGAATGAGGGGGTTATAAAGCTCTCCAGTGTCTTCTTCTTAGCCGTATTGGATATTTTTTCTAATTTCTCTTTCATATTAAATGAATAAAAATAATTTGTAAGCTTTAGGACCCCCAGGGATATTGAAGCCTGCAGCAAATTTAAGTGTACTTACCACTTCAAAGCGAACTAAGCTTTCTCTTACAGCAAACTAGTTAGCATTTCAGGGGGAAAAATTCCAGGGTCTTTCTCAACAGAGATGAGTGTGGAAGAAATGTACTTGGCTTCCAGCAGAAATAAGGTGTTTGTGAAATGTTACCCTTTTTATATAAGGCTGTTCCTTCAAATATCTTCTCAGTCCTCTGTTGTCCAAACACTCACAGCATCAGTCAATACTGAGCTGCAGCATTCAAAATCTCTCCAGATTTGGGCAGATGGACACTCTAAGGGTTTTCATATCCAATGAGTTCTGGTTTTGTCAATTTTAGAGATTTGTATAAAGCTATTCTGATTTGAAGGGACAATTATTATAGGGTTTCTTGACATGTTATGGCTGCACTAGCAGACCGCAGCAGAGATCTGTGCCCAGCTGTGCCACGTATCTCTCTGTGGGGTCAGATGATAGTAGACATGAGGTCTTCATCAGTAAGGGAGTATCTGAAGCCATGTACTTGGTGCTTTCTGCATTGTTTATGTATTGTTCTGGTGGTGAAGCAAATTAAGAGCTTGGATGGAAAACTCTAAATTTAATTCATAGTCCAACTGAGAATGATGACTGGAAAAAAGATTTCATGGGGTTTTAAGCAGCAGAAACTGGAGAACCAAACCCTCTTTTGTGCAGTTGCAGCAATGGTACCGACCCTTGTAGGCCACAGGTGCTTGATTGTTGCCTTCCTGGGGAGTTCTGCCAGAACTTCAGAGACAGAAAATTCGTTTGGCACCAATGCCATGTCAGCAGCTCTCAGAGTCAGAGACTTAGTAGTGTGTATACCTCAGGGCACGTCCAAGATAGCACAGCAAATGAGGGGAGTAAGTCTAAAGGAGTTAGGAATTGTTGCCAAGTGCCTTCATGCCTCCACCTATAACTGAAAATTTCATAAATGATTTTTCCCAACTCCTTTTCCTCCAGTATCAAGACTATATTGGATCAGTAAGTGATGTCTTAAAAAAAACCTGATTCAATGTTTAAATCTGTCTGAACAGCTGAAAAATGTCATTTTTATTGTGTTGAATGAGATCAGTTCTAAACTTGGGACAATTAGCAATGAAAACACACTGAACACCTTGATTCACTTCAAAAGCCATGGTGAAGCCACATCAATAGTTTCTCATATTTCTCTCCACTTAGAAATACACAGGCTACATTTTTGAAGATCAGAACTTCACAGACTTCTGGAAATAAAGAGAATGCATAATAGAAGGGGAGAAAATGGGCAGCTGGAGAATAATGCCCTTCTTGCTTATACTAGCAGATCTCATGATTTTGCATAACTTTTGGCTAACTCTGAACAAAGTCCAACACTCAGTGATATTGTGCTCATTTATTTTATGGGCTAGATCTCTATGGACTCATAAAACAAGGACTGGATAATGCTTATTCTTAAATTCATTATATTTTATTTTCTAGTATAAATGTACAAGAAAATACATCTAGCGCTCCAGACTTCTTTGTCATAACTCTATAATAAAATCAACCTAAAGCCCAACTAATTTCAACAATCAGCAAAAAATAGCTTTCATTTATTCTTTCAAGGACTTCCCTGCAACAACCCCCAAGTCTTTAAAGGCAAGCACCGCACTGGGAAGATTTTTTTTTTTTTTTTGACCAAGTGGAGGAAGCAGGTTCAAAGGAGAAGATTTCCCACGGAGAACAAATTATTCTGTGAATGTCTGAACTACTGACGTCAGGGTTTCTACTAAACTGTGTCTTGAGATTGACTTAGGTGTCTGAAAAGGTGCTATTTTGACTGACATTAGGGGGAAAACGGTTTCTTGTTATTTTTTTCCCCCTCCTTTTTCCCCTGTAGCAAAAGAATCATTAAGTCTCTTCCAGAGTAGATTCTTTGGTTGTTTTCACATGAGTGTCTTCTGGTATATCTCTCTCCTTAATTGCTCGTGTTCTTTAAATATGTTAATTACCTTTGAAACCTCTGCATCGGTGTAAAATTTGATTGACTTGATCCAGAATGATTAAAACTCTTTGTGTCTGTATGGGAAGCAAGATTTACAAATCCCCTGCAGACTTTAATGCAGGAACCCAGGTTCTTTAATAATCCCCCTTTCTAAGTGATAAGGGATCATCAGTCTTTGCTGATTGTAGCTATGGCAGTATCCCACAGGTGTGGAAGCTCCACGTACAATAAGCATGATATGACTGTGTCATACCTTGATGAGCTACCCAGATACAAAATGAGAGGTAACTTGGAAGTAGGACCATTTTACACAGGAAGCCAAGTTTACTGTCATTCACGTTCACTCCCTCTGCCCAGTTGTGGTATCAAAGCTGATTTCAAAGGTAGCTCTGTCAGAGATCCCATCACCAGTGCTTTCCTGAACTGAATGGCTTCCTTTCTCACTGGGTAAGCTGCTGAATGACTCAGACTGTGCAAGATTCTTCCTTGTCACCCACAGATGTTGCCTTTCCTGCACACTTATCTCAAGACCATCTTTTTTAAAAAAACTTTTGACTTCCCAAACAGTCAAGCAGAAGTCTCCTTTGATCCACTTTCCAGCCTTTGCTGCTCAAATGTCTGTTTTAGTGATCTAAGAGTAAGGTTGGCCCAGAGATAGGTAGCACCACCAGCTTTCCTTCATGGTGTAGTACCAGCTTATGATTGGTGGTTAGAATTTGATGACACCTTGTGAGTTCCAGTGACTTATTTTTGTGTGGGAAACAGAAAAAAATGGAAAAGTGGCAAATAGAAGAAGGAAGTGAACTCTGAGGCAATCACCTCAGGGCTAAGCATAGCAATTCCCTGCTCTTAAAACCACATCCAACCCAGAGTGATTTGTTTTGAAGCTCTTAAAAATGCAATTGAGTGGAAATTGCTAAACAAAACATGTTATAAAGAGTGTGGGTGTTTCACTGAAGTGAGAGACACGTTGCACCCTGTTTCGTCTACTGACTAATGCCACAGTTTAAGGGACAAGCATGGCATCAAACACATGAGAACAAGAAAACTCAGTGGCAACCCCCACTAACCCCAGCTGTGCTCTCTTGGCTCTGTGCTGAACGTGGTGATCTTAGGCTGGCAGAACTGTTGTAGAAAATGAGGGCTGGAACATTTAAAACCATTTTTGAGTGAATTCTATTTATTAAACACTACTGAGACCTTTTATATTAATTTTCAATCCTTTCAATAACTTGTTTTCCAACAGCACTAAATCACCCACCTCTTCTTCAGATCTTAATTAGGCCATCAATTAGGTAAATCACATCTGCTTGTCCTTTTCACCACAGTTCCCCATGTACAGTCGCTCTGGATATTTTCGAGTATACATCCATGTTGGCAAGGCAAGATTGGCATTGCTCCCACTGCTATTGCCACCCACCCTCTATTTTCACAAGGGTGTGCACAGATGCAGCAGGGTTGAGGATCACTTCTGTGGCAAATGTGTTGGGTTTGAACAAGGGTTTTACTCTTGGCTGAAAACCCCTTACTGTACGCAAGTGTAAACAAAATCAGCAATAAACGTGATCAGTTTGCATGACTCTGTACTTAGACTAATGATGAAATAGTTGCCTGGGCTTAAACGGCTGCCAACTGCTGTCACTCTGCATATTCCATGTTGTGTTCAACTTTTCCATAGCATGGAGAGGCAGGCACTGTTTCAAAGAGGATGCAGGTGTGGACTCACACCTGGCATTATAGGAGGATTTACCTCCTTTGCCCTGCAAGCCCACGATGGTGCTGGCCAATGGAGTGTCACGAAGAGCTCCCTCTGGCTTCTCAGTCACTCGTCATGTGCACAGGGTGCTGAGGGTATCCCTGCAGAGCAGGCGCTCAGTCCTGCCTGCAGCCCTGCTGCAACTCGCTCTTGCTGTCATTGAAGGCACCCAACTGCTTACCTACCTTGTTTGCATTGGGGCTGAGCCAACCCAGGGTCCTTCATCAGTTTATTAATCTGGACCAAATTTACATAATATGTCTTAAACTTCTGTTGGTGTAGACGGTGTCAAGAGATCCTGAATCCTCTCGGGCTGAGAGTGTCTCTCACTCATCAGATGGCCTTCACTTCAACATCTCGCAAATTCAGGTTTCTTACGTTACTGGACACTGAGGAAAGAACATTTAAGTGGGTGACGGTTGCAAAATCTGTCTTTGAGATTATAGGTCCTGACTCTTCTGAGTCCCTTACAGAGTCATTGCCACTAGGAAAATATAAGTACAGAGTGGATGTAAAACACTACTACTCAAAACTCCCCTCTCAGAAAGAAATGTACTTCTTATATGTCCCACACTTGGAAATTACTTATCTAACATGAAAGGCACTGTGTAACTGGTCCTTCATAGTTAATTTGCTTGTGAAACATAGTAACACTGTACATATTACCGAAGAAGGCAGATTTGACAAGTATTCCTTTAAGAACTTAAAACAGTTGGATGAGACATTTTAAAATTAGACTACACTTTTCAAAATCAAAAAATGTTTCAAATTTTAACCTTCAAAGGTTAAAAAAAAAATAGTGTATTAAGATTGCATCTAAGACTATTTTGCTGCTATATGTGTGAACTTTGAAGTAGAGTACTTATATAAACTTACAACTCCTCTGATAGATCCGATTCGATGGACAACATCAAATGCTCTGGTGTACAGTTATGATGCTGTAGTGAAGGAGGGTACTGTTAGCTGGAGGATCCATGCATAATTGGTTAAAGAAATTGGAATCTGATTCAGTGGGTTGCAGGGAAAGATATTATTTTGTCATTAGTTCAATGAAATGCAAGTTTAGAGAACTGGATCCTAACCTAATATACACTGCAGAGTTCTTCTGTGGTGCTAGGCAAGTCATGTAAAACCTTAGTTTCATCTGGGGCTCACTAACCCGTCTCGTCCTTGTTTTCTAGATTCTCAGTGCTAAAAATTGATGAATCATGATGGGTGATTTGGATGCCAGGCTCAGGGCTGGCTCAGTGACAGGGAATTCTTGGGCAGTCCCTTCCATTGGTGACATGAGGAGAGGCTCCCAGTCATCCTGACCTCTTGTCCCAGCCTTGGCCCATTCCTGTCTCTAGGGAGGTGCCTGATGCCCGGAGCTGGGGTTGCCCTGGCTGCCACCGTCAAGCCCTGCTCCTGGCTGGGGCGGTGGGACAAGATGGGTCGTGAGGGAGCCCCCAGTCTCTGCAGTGTCCTGACAGGAGGAGAGTAAATTTTCATCAAAAATATCTTACTTATCTTTAATTTTTGTTCTTTAATTCAGATTTCCATTTTAAAATAACAGGAAGAAAATGTTCTGAGAGAGTGTTATCATTATATGTAACACATAATTGGGAGATAAATGTGTGAGAGAAAATAATTTGCAATAACATTACCTAACTCTCATTTTCTGCACCTCTAAATAAAAATAGTGCATGAATGTTGGCCATTTCTGATAAAATTAAGTCTTCTTTCCACTCTGAATCAACTAATCATGCTCTCCTAACCACAACTGTGACTGGCCGAACTTCTGTTTGCAAGACCGGGTGCCCTGAGACCATTTATTTTTCTGGTGAGGACAGCATTCCCCAGCCCAGTGGATTGCCACAGAAGCTCATGATTGTGCATCAAGGATCAGTCAAGCCACAGTCTCTCCAAGCTAAGCCTAAACCATAGTGCTTTTCCCAGACAGTGTCGCAGAGTTCTCCTATCCCCAGATCTGGTCTCCCTCCATGCCATTTAACACAGCATCACTAAGGAAGCACAATCAGTTTTAAAGATTTCCACCTTCTTCCTGCCAGCCTCTCATCTTCATCTCTCTGTTCCCTTCCCCTCACTTGTGCTGATGCAATGGGTAGTGGGATAGCAATATCAGACTAATCAAATTCAAGACAAAACACACACACACTCAAGCACACACAAAAAAACCTTCTTAAAAGATTTTTTACTTTTTAAAACTCAAATTGTTCCTATAGGCCCCAAGCTGGGAGCACTGGCTTCAGCATAATCAGTGTCGCAATCACAGAGGTGTTGCCCTTTATGCATTGCCATAAAGTAGACTCTGCTATCCTCAACTATTAACTGTCTTTTTGTGGTCATGTATGTGACAAGGTCCTCCAAGAATTATTACTTCCATCCAGTACTGAAAAACTCTACAGTAATAACAGGAAAAATCAGGGCTATACATAATATTCACAGAAGTCTTACAGTCTAACACCCTTCCTTCACTGACTACTTATATGCCCAAGTCTTTTTTGTCCCTTGCCTCAGTATTTACTGTATTTTCCAAATGGTGGAAGTTATGAGTTGCATGAAACCACAATATTTCTGCAGCCCAGCTGCTTGAATTCTCCAGAGGTTTTTTCCTGGCCTTTCTCAGCTGCAGAAGGAAAGACTACCTCTTCTTTAAATTCCCAGATGTGCCATGATAAAAATAGTGTGGCACTTGTATTTGTACTAATGCACCTGCGGTATCATCTGTCTCCCAGCTATGAGGTTGCAAATTTCTGCACTTATGTGTGCATAAGTTAAAATGCTTATAACCCTCTGCCAGCACAAAACATGTCTACAACTCTGCAAGCTCTGCAGAAACTGTGTGGAGAGACAGGAAAAAGTGTATGTCCTGAACAGTCCTGAGTGATGGGAAATACATACAATACTATACAAGTTATTTAGCTTCACATTATTAGATTTAGATTTAGAATCACATGATTTAAAACTTTCTAGGCAAGTCTCCAAAATATTTTTATGCTTGTACAATGTTAGTTCCACACTAATGAATTAGTTTCAGTTCTTATTCTTGCTTTTTTCAGCTACTTTGTTCTAAGTCTCATTTGTCAGTGCTAGTTCTAGTTTAATCTCCAACAAAAATATTTAATTATATTTTTATAATGTTTTAAATTAGTTTTCCATCCACTGTGCCACAGTAAGATGTTAACTTTGAATAAGTATATTTAAAATTAATAAATACATCATTGATGAATTTTGTATTTGGTTTGATTCTGTCTAGTCAAGGATACCACTCAACATCATTCTTGCTCTCCTCCCGTCGCCACAGGGCTCAGTCTGCTGCTTGCTGTTCTGTTCTGGTTCTGACAGCTTTGTGCAGCTCTCTCCTCAGGCCCATTAGCAAACTGCATAGCTGTTGTTTCTAATGCACAGCCTTTGCTTCTAGTCCCACTTCTTGCTAACTTAAATGACCTACTGGTTCTGAGACATTCTGAGGACATTTGCAAACCACTATAAGTCACTTTAGAGCTTAAACTTAATGGAAAATGAAAAAGAGTTGGACAATTTTGAAAATTCATTTCTTCTTTTTTCTTCTAGGTAATCTTACTGCGGGCTTTGGAGTCTCATGTGCAGTTATTGAATCTTGATGCATGCAGCATAAGTGGATGTGAAGACACTCAACTGATGGATTCAGTAAGCGTAGATCCTGCTTACTTAAACAAAGATTCAGCAGGGGCGAAACACAACCAAAAGCAGCTTTGGTGGCACTTTACATGTATGTCACGATCTCACAATCTCCTCCAAGTTAACAAATTGCATTTTAGAACTGTGTTTGGTAATTACTGCATTCATACCTCAGAAGTAAGACCCACGCATTATGGTTGGTTGGAATTAGTCTGAATAAATAGCAGTTTGCCACATTCTTAACAAAAACATTATTCATTAAAACTATTACGTATTAGCAGCACTGAATAACATTTGGCAATTGCTTTGGGTATACATTACTGAAAGGTCCATAGACACATACAAATTGCTCGGTGTGCTAATATGAAACAGGGGCAGTAATGAAACAGTAGAGTGAGTATTAAGCTCCAGGACTGCAGTTTTATTCTGCAAAATGTTCCTCTTGCAATTTGTAAACATCTTAGAAACTTGAATGTTTTTAAGCTATGTAATGATTGTTAGTCATAAGACTTGATTTGTATGTACTGCAGAACCTACCTGCCCCTTTCCTTCTGCAAAGGACATTAGTCACAGGCTGAGTTAGTCAAATTATTTTCAGGCATGACATCAATAACCCCTAAGGTTTTTAGAGTTTTTTAAACACAGATTCCTGCAGGCAGTTGTCATAAAAAGATGCTTTGAAGAAAGTAGCCAGGTGGGTCCTATGGCTAGTAGTGCTGACTGATAGGGTAGTAGCAAGTGCATAGATAATGATGGGAGACTTTCTTGGCAGCTCCTTAAAAATAACTGGCATATTTTCAAATCATATGTGACCTGCCTCTGCCCCTGTGCATGGCTCTGGATTGCATGAAAAGGAGAAGACACTTATAATGAGCCTGTAAATTACTACACTTATAAGAAGCTTATGTTTTATCTTATTCAGAAGAGCTGTAGCCAGGAAGAAAGTAGTTTTTCTGTATCTGCAAAATTTCCTATATCGTACACAACCGTAATTTCACAAGAAAGAGAAGAGGCTTTAACAAAAGAATTTCTGGGATCTCATTATAGTATCTGGACACTTCTGAAACTCTAAAGGATCTAACTAGGAATGGTGCTGTGAGATGGTTCTACTGTCCTAAAGAGCAGAAAAATCTAGATGCACCTCCTTAAATGTATTGGAAATGCTTAATTTCCATATCAGCCTAAATTACTTGCTCAAAGTCTCTGAACAAGCAAGAAGATGAATTTAGTTACCTCAAGTTCTAGTTTTATGTCTTATGACTCCAGTCCATCCACTGAAATCTGCACATAATCTATTAACCAAATAAAGGCTCCTTCCTTTATTGAAATCCAAATGGTTTCCAAAGCATCTGCTTCCAGTTCTGTCGGCAATCTGGAGGATACGTTGCAGCTACTTTAAGGTAGAAATAAGGTTCAAGAGTCATAGATTTGTATACATGTTAACCATCACTGTGACAATGTACAGGAAATGAATCTGTAATTGAGCCAACTTAAAAGTTGTAAGGAACAGTATATCTTCTGTAAGGGGAGAGGACTAGAGTGCTGCTTCTTGTGGTATCCATTTTAAAATGTTTTATAGAAAATTAAGACAAGAGCAAGCCTTAACCTGATTTCTGATTCATTATTATGAGATAATACTTTGAGTGGAGGGAAGGAATGCATAAGGAAAACCTAAACACAGGCAATTGTTTCTTATGTTTTGGGTGACAATGGTCTGTGGACATAGACTTGTGGACACGTATTTGGGAGGACAAAAATGCCAAGAAAGAAATATGAACACAGAGTTCTTTTCCTCTGACCTTTGCAACAGTTTTTCTAATACCTGTTAGGATGCTTTTAGGACAGCCAGGATTTCCCCATTCTTAAAGGTAACGTGCCATCAGATCTTCTGTGTCTCTAGACCAGTCCAGAAACAGTTAGGCATCAGAAAGATTATATTTATCACAAAGACTTCCTCCTTTATACTGGAAATTATGATGTGCTTTTACCATCAGTAGAATATACGGGAAATGAAATGTGTCTGTGTGCATTGCCATAATTCCTTTATGCAACGGTCTTGTTTACTTGCCACCAGCATTTTAGGAGAGTGTCTAACAGAATCCAGAAATTCACATTTTATAACTGACACTTGATTTCTGTTAGGCTTAAGAAAGATTTTTATAAGGTTGTGGTAGGAGACACTTACTTAGCCTTGAGAGAAAACACATTAGTTCCACAGCAGAATAGTAATCATAAAAGGGATGGGGGTGTGATAGAGAGTTGTAATTTATTGTCTTTGAGCATCTACTGTGAACTGAAATTAGCACATTCTTATTATGGTTTCCAGTGATGAAGTATTTAATTACTGGGAATAGCATCACCTAACTATATTTTAGAAATGGATGTAAACTTGCCTTCTGTGTTTAAATTATTTGAAAAGCTTTTTGCTTTCTAGCAGCCAGTTTAAATAGGAAGAAGAATCTACAGTTAAAGGCTGACCTGCTCATTTCCTCACAGGAAGCCAGTGGCTTCACCTGAACTTTTGCACTAGCATAATTCAGCTCTAATTCACATGAACAATATTATTCACTCTTTTACAGTTAGACCATAGAATCAATAAAACAAATTTTAAATGCACCCATGAACCTCACTGCTTCTTGAAAAGGGGAGAGAAAAAGGGAAACTTCTTGAGCAGATGAGACTGCCCTTCACTTCAGAGCACTCTTTGGAAAATGGGTTTGCAAGGCGAGTATGTGACACACAAACCTCAACTCTCATTCCCTAAGTAGCAGTCTTGAGCAAGCAGGCTGGGAGAAGCACAGGTCAGAGCTACTTCCGACAACAGCTGGCAAAGTCTTTGCTCATCTTTTCTTAGCAGGGGTCGCAGGCTGCTCTGAGCAGGAGCTCATCCCTTGGAGCCTCTGTCTCTGCACATTCAATAGAACAACACGTGGGAAAATGGAAGCTGTCTCTTTCTGTCCTAGGTGCATGTAAAAGTATGGTTAGAAAGGAGAGACCTGGGGTTACAGGGCAGTAAAAATGTTGAAAGCAAATCTTCTTTTGGTGAAGATTGATAATTACTGCTCTGGGATCCCTTTCTATTTAAGGAATAACAAAATACCAAGGAGAAATACTATTTATACTATTAGATATTCCTTCTTTATTATATGGCATTGTTAAAATGTTGGCATTGGAATTCATTTAACTGAAGTGGGATCATTTAGAAAATGCTGAGAAAACTGGTTTCACTTACATAGTGCTAGTTACACACATCTGTGTACGGTAAAGTTGCTGGTAGGAAAATTCATAGCATATATAGCACATCACCTCTGAAAGACTGGCAACCACGTAGAGAGTATGAACAAGCCAGTGAATGCGTTTTCCGTCACTGTACTGTGAAGCTAAACAAAGAGCATTGTGCTGCATTGACTAATGCTTGAAAAGACTCTGGGTTATATAATAAAAACTGTATTTACTGAGTTTCAGGTTAACATGGGGCACCTGAAGAAAAGGATTGTCACAGGCTTGCCTGTCTTTTATCTGTAGGTAAGAGGGCAGTAAAGAGAAGGAACTATTCATGCTTTTAGCTTGAGCATCATTGAATTTAATGAGAGATGAGTGGCTTAACGCCACGCAGCACTTTGAAGATACAGGGGTCACTCTGTCTTCTACTCTCTTGGAATCATTGATAAACCAGCCAAGAACTATATATAGATTCTGAAACAAGTAAATAAGTCAGCATTACAGTAACACTGGTATGTTTGGTTAAATAAATCAAAATATTAGGGAAAATTAATTATACAAAAATAGGACAAATTATAACTGATTACATGACAGCTGAGTTGAGCTACTACAGAACACTTTTGAGGCCATCTCCATCAATTTACAAAATGACAATAAATAAAATGGCATAATTTAGCAAGACAGCAGAGCTTGCCTCTAATTAATTTTATTTAATGTGTTTGTTTAGATGTAAATATGATATTAGATAGCACCTATCTGAAATGCTCTTTGATATTCAACTCACAATACAAAAATAATTACAAAGCTATAGCAGGGATGAACTCAGAACTTGGCAACAACATAATGGTGCTGACCAGGAAATAATTACAGAGCAAAATGTTCTGCCCACAGATTAGAGCTACCCAGTCATCAGAGTCTGCCCTTACCTTCTCACCTCCCATCTCCAACACTCTTAAAATGGATATTTAACCAGCTTGGCTTTGCCTGGAAGCATTCCCAGAGGCCAAGAGATTCAAGATACTAAGTACTTGCATTTGTAAACAATGAGAGTGTCATCTAGGCTGGTTTTGCCTCAAGGAAGAACTCAAGGCAAGAAAGTTGAGTAAACAGAATCTAAATACATATTTCCTATGAAAATTATATTCATATCACACCTGTAAAGTGAATGAGGAACTGGGAAGTTTATTGGGAGACATCTTATCTGGGAGAAATTCTTTGCTTTGTAATTTTCTCCTAGGAATGTTGTCATACATATTATTGTCACCTTGAACAGCCACTCTTGAACTGGGTTGGTTGGCACAATTCACTGTCCTTCACCTCGAATCAAGGATCATTATGGTCATCATTCCCTTGCCTCTCCTGATGGGTCCTTGAGCAAAGGAGTGGAAATGTTGTTGCAGCCATAACAGTCTGAGGGAAGATAAGATTTCTAAGCAGATATTTTTATTTAAACAAACTAGTAGAGTTGGAAAGATGAGACACTTCTGCACTAAAGTTCTGATCTGAAGAAAACACAGTTGGCCATTCGTGTGTTATAAGCTTGACATTTTTTACACAATGCCTCTTTGTGTCTTGTTTTTAATTACTATCCTGCTTATGCAGAAGTAACCATCAGCATCTTAGTCCTGCATTAGTGTTCATATGAGCATGTTCTTGACTATAAAGAGGGTGGTAAGGGATTCACATTTATTGTGCCTGAGTGACTTGAATGGCATTTTCTCAGTTTAGAAGCATCTCCACTTGCAGACTCAGCTTGGGATCTGAATATCAAGCTGTGCATTTTCTGGCTCATACAGCTTTGCCATTAAAACTTCATTACATCAAATTCTGCTCACAATTAAACCTTTGCAAATAAATTGTCCTCTGAGTTTGCAAAGGAATAGTTGAAGAGGCAGCATTTGGTCCTGGAAACGGAAAGGATTTAACAAACCTTTTGGTGATACATGAGCCAGAACAAAAATCAACTTTTTCTCTCATACCTTTGTCAACACTAAGAGGTGAAAGAAAAAAAATATTGTAGAAACTTATTTTAGTACTAAATCCATTGGATAAAAATACAGACAGGGAATAGATCAATTGAGTGAAAGGATGCAAATTTTTGACAGTTGCTTTTCAGAATAAAGACACATTTTAAGAAAGACACAGGTGTGTGTTAGAAGAAAGAATTTTCTTTTACATATGAAGGTGAGTCAGACAGTCCTGGGACTTCATTTGCTTAACTGACAGGCAGAAAATAGGATTCTGACTAGTACTGCAGCTTCTCTAGCTTCATGTGGGAATTGAAATTGAAAGTAATAATAAACTGTAATGTTAACCACTTCTTTATTAGAGTAGGGACTGAGGATCAAGGGGCCTAAGTTCTTTCTTGGGGTCTTTCATTGAATCCTTAGCTGATCTGAAAAATATTAACTTAAATATCAGTTTGATGTTCATGAGTTGGAACTACTTTGTCCTGACTCACAGTCTCAGGGCCAGGCAGTTTCAACTCCCAGGCTAGCAGCCCAACATAGCCAGCAAAACTGGCACATATGCCCACACACAAAGAGAGCACATCTTCATACTATTTCTCACAGCAGCACAGTGCCAAGACATAAGACTACTGTACAGAAAGTGCAAAAAGTAATTTCAAAGCACCTCCTTGTGTCTGAGAAAAAACAGGTTCAGCTAGTCCCAAGACTTTTTCCTATGGCAGCACCTCTGTTTCCTGAAGAAATGGTGTTTGGATCAAATGTGATAGCCAGGACAAATTACTGTACTATACAGGGCACATCTCCCACATTGCAAAGGAGGTCTAACCTTGTTAGAAATGAAATTACTTTGTTCTCCTGGGACTCTAGGACCTGCAAGGCAACCCACATCATTGGGGACAGTGGTGAGCACCAACAGGCTGAGAAAAAGTTTCTCTTTCCATCACAAGTTGTTTCCTGAGGCTGCAGCGGCAGACACCTCACATCATGACTGCTTTCAGAACAGGTCTTTCAGGTAGGCACAAGTCTTAGTGTTATTCACCCCTCTCAAAACTCTTTCCTAGCACTGACAGCTAAGTCGGATATCCCGTGCCTGCACCTCCAAAGAAGAAGCAGTCGATCTATCCGGTATGGCTGTGCTGCAGCTCCTAGAAAGGTGAGTGTGATAGTATTACCCACTGCAAAATATGTCAGCTCATGCATTTTTTCAAACTTGTGCAGTGGTTAGGCTGACCCACATGATAATAAGATTTATAATGAAAGGAAAGGAAACAAAAACATTTCAGAGAAACACAACATAATTCTTTGTGCACTCAGCACTTACAAGCAGTCTTTTTACTTATTCAGGCCTGCAAATTGGACCCTAAAATGCTCTCCCGTCATGATCTGAACTGAGACTTCAGAAGATGCTCATGTTTTGATCCTGTTTCAACTTGCTTGCAATCATATGTCAGCCACCTGCCTTCCTTGAGTCTCTATTAACCCAGCTGGACTTTTTTATCCTTTTTTTTTTTTTTTTTTTTTTTTTTTAAATTGAGGATTTAAATTAAAACCACATGTTCCATCTAATCCAAACTTTCCTGGGTAAATAAACGCTCACTCTGTTCCGTCCACTTAGTTATTATATACCAAATCATCTCTAATGGAAATGCTTTCACAGGCCATTTAGTAAAAATAAGGTCCCAGTTCTTCTAGAGAGACATTCATTCTGTGTACTAATGGAGGAAATAGTGGCAAGAGTCTCTGCCCCAGTCAGTGCCTCTCCTTTTTGTGTGGTGTGGTAAGGTCTTTTTAGATAAGAAAAGAGTTAGCAGAGATCATGAAAGTCAGAGAAAAGCCTGAGGAGGACTCTGTAGCCCACAGTTTAGTGTAAATGTGAGGAACATGGGGGGAGATGGTGCATGGATGCATTTGAAAGGGAATATGAAGCACTGTGGGTCAACCATATAAAAAAAGCATGTAAAACAGTGGGGCCACAGCAGCAAGCAATAACAATAGGAATATTTGGAGACAAAACATGCTGAAGAACAGTATTTTCATACCTTGTTGGCAGTCCACCCTTTCCACCACCTCAGGCAGGGAAGCCAGATGTCCCCAGAAACCCAATTCATTAAATTGATTTTAACGAAGACAATTAATTCTCAGTGGCAACGTTTGGTACTGCTGTTGGTTGTGTTCACATCACAGGCACCCTGCCCCATGGCAGTAAGTGGGGGGTTGCTGAGATCTCACAGGCAACCAGTCAGGTGAATTGGTAAATGCAGGGTCCCACTACACAGTTCACAAATGATATGTTCATGTGAATCCACCCATGTGAATCTTTTGTTCATCCAGCTCTCATAGTCACCTCAAGCAAGGAGTGATGATGTGCTGCTTCTGGCTAGGAAGCAGGCATCAGGAACCTACCAAAACAGTATTGGGGTAACTGTGGGCTGTCTCTCTGGTCTTTGACTAGCAAACAATATTTGGGATGGTTTCATGAGCACCTAGCCAAAATTATTCAGGTATGAATAAAGAAATGCTCATTATTTGAGGAAGAACATGACAGTCCTTTTTGTAAAAAAAATAGTTATTCTGATTCCTCTCTGTTAAGGAGAGACTGTGGCTTTTATGGCTATCCCTGATGTCAATGCTCTTTAGCTTGAGGTAGAGCTGACCATGGTATTTTTTTAGTAGACCTGTGAAAATATTTTTTATTTCCTTAACCTTCCATCACAAACAGATTCTGCTTAACCATGTTTATGTCACTTTGTACTACACAGAACTGAGAATTTCAGAAGAGGACAGCAGGCTAGGCATTAACTAGGCATTAAGTAAAACCATTTTATACAACAGAAGAAAGGAGGACTACTTATACCTTTCACTGTATTTCAAGTGTAGATTACTATAGTTCACTTGCTCTTTATGGCAGCTTTTTTATTTTCAATATTTTAAAAGGCTTATTAAGAGGTTTTGCAGACAAATGCAGGCCATCTCCAGGAGTCCTCAGAAGAGCTCCAGTGAGAAGCAGGGCGCTAGCTGAGCTCTGTGAGTGGTGGGAAACAAGACTACCTGTGAAAGCAGGGCATTGCTGGCCCTGTGTGCCTGGTGTCTTGCTCCTGGGAGCAGCAGAGTCTCCCTGGGCACAGTTTTGCTCTGCTCTGAGCTCATGGGAGCTGGCGAGGGAGTTGCCTCTGGTGAGACAGATACTCTTATCCCACAGCTCCCACTAACTTATAGCAACAGCAAGAGTCAGGAAAGTAGTTGGAACTGGAAATCTATGAACCTGGACTCCAGGGAGGCAAAATACTCCCAGTCAGATTCAGTGACTGGATGAACCTAAGGAGGTCTGAACAACGTTACTATATTTTTGCAGCTCTTCACATTGCTCCCTCCCTACATTTATGTTTCAAAGCCCCACATGGGCCTTATCTGTACCAAAGCCTGTGCTGGCCAGTATCTGTTTGATCCGAAGAATGGAGAGTGAGATGATAGTTAATTGTTCATGCATAATTCTGAATAATAGTCAAGACCCAAGCTGCCTGTGGTGGGTTGCAGGATAATTTTACAGCAGAGCATCTTGTCAAGAACAAGGTGAGGGAACAAGGGAAAAATAAGCCAGACTGTATGTAGGTTCTCAGGGAAGAAGTCTTGGAGGCATGCAAGTGATTGGGACCTCTTAGAACAGTTAGGAACAAAGAAGAAAGCAGAGAACAGCTTTATACAGTTATAACCTGTCACAAGTGAGGTCCCCAAGGGATCAATATTGGGCCAAATGCTGTTTAATATCTTCATAAGTGATCTAAATGATGCGATCAAGTGTACCCTGATGAAATTTGCTGATGATAACAAACTGGGTGGGGAAGTGAACACTTTGGAAGGGAGAGCCACCCTGCAAGAAGACCTGGATAGGCTGGAAAAGTGGGTTATCAAGAACCTTATGAAGTTCAACAAGGACAAGTGTAAGGTCTTGCACCTGGGAAAACATAAGCCAGGAGTGCAGCACAGGCTGGGATCTACCTGGCTAAGGAGCAGCTCTGTGGAAAGGGACTTAGGGGTTCTAATGGACCCTAAGCTCAATATGAGTCAACATTGTGCTGCTGCAGCAAAGCAAGCCAACAGGATGCTGGGTTGCATCAACAAGGCCATCAACATCAGAGATAAAAAAGTCATTCTCTCACTCTACACAGTGCTTGACAGGCCACTCCTGGAACACTGTGTTCAGTTTGGGTCCCTGCTATGCAAAAAAAGATGTGGACAGGCTGGAGAGTCCAGAGAAGAGCCACAAAGATGATCAAAGGCCTGGGAAACCTGCCATATGAGGAAAGACTGTGAGAAATGGGTTTGCTCAGCCTTGAGAAAAGAAGGCTTAAAAGACATCTCATCACCATGTTCCAGTATTTAAAGGGTGGATACAGAGAAGATAGAAAAGAGGAGGAGTAATGCGTACAAGTTACTCCTGGGGAGATTTTGATTGGATACAAGAGGAAGATTTTTCACAATGAGAACAATCAGCCATTGGAATGATCTCCCCAGAGAAGTGATGAATTCCCCAACACTGGACACTTTTAAGATTCTGCTTGACAGGGCGCTGGACCATCTTGTCTAGACTGTGCCTTTCCCAAGGTAGGTTGGACCAAATGATCCTTGAGATTCCTTCTAACCTGGTATTCTATGATTCTATGATCCATTCTTGGAGGTAGCTGTTCCCCTCTAACTCCTAACTTCATCTTTGTTCCCTGCCTCCAGTGGGACACAGTAAAACTCAGGGATCAGCAGTGAGAGAGAGCACAGCCTCTGCACACTGCTCTGAAGATCCTGAGCCTTGCCATCTGCTGCCTGTCCTCATAGGCAGTCTGAGCATCCACTCTCCTGCCCTATCCCCACTGACAGAACTGCTGCTCCATTAAAACAGGCACCTGCAAAATGCTGTCTGCCGAAAGCATGTGAGTTGATCTATCTGCACAATATGCCTTAAGGTCAATGAAAAATGAGTTTTCCCATTCTGCAAAGAAAGAAATGAAATGAAAATTGTTGAGTAACTTGCTCAATCTTGAAGAGGGAGCCCATACTGGAGCTGTGAAGAGATGGCGGAAATCACACACTGCATTTCCCAGGATAAATCCTTTCTGAAGGACCCACATATCTCGTGAGGCTCTTCTGCTCAGTGAGGCACAATTACAGCTTCAACCAAAGAGGCAGAAGTGTTCAGTGACATTTCTCTTAGTACTGTGGTCTCAAACCTCTTCAGATTGTCTGAAAAATATCTGGACTTAAAAACAGTGGTGCTCTACTTCTTATACAACACAAAATCCAGCCCCAGACACCCCCAGAGAGACCATGAACTAAATGTGGTCTTGAGGGGAAAAAATGACGGGTTTTTAATCTAAGGCATTTCATTTACCAGATATCAAAATACTGATTTAAGTTTGATAAATTGGAGATTAGAACTTATACAGAGTTTTCAACAAATTATTCAGTCACGGTGTATTGAAGGATTTTTTAAATAGAGAATTAAATGCATTTTTAGAAAATATGTAACGTCTTAGAACCACTCTGGGGTTGGAACAAAACATGTTTTCTTTATTTAAAATGTAATTTTTATGGATGCATTAGACTTGGAGCCAGAGAAAACATTTTTAACTGCTGAGGTTTTACAGCCACTCTAGGGTTAGGAAAGAAAGCTGAAAAAATATTCTGTCTGGCAGATTTTTTAACATTTCATTTAAAAGTGAAAAAAAAAAATATTGTAACACTTCCACCTGTACCACAGTTCATCCAAGTGAAAGAGACACCTTTCATTCCATGCTTCCCTGCTGCAATGAGCTCAAATTCCAGACAACTTGTCTTGTGTGAAAAGAAGGGGCTACCTCCAGGCTGAGGAGAACAGCAGAAGCATTGGGGTCAGTTCTTGGTCCACAACAGTGGTAAACCTCTTTGCTTAACTATAAGCCTCAGTTTCTTGCACGTAAAATGGAGAGAAAACGCCCTTCCTTCTACCTGATTAATTTAGTTGTGTTAGGAAGCAATTTGGGCTGTCACTGTATCTTGTTTGTGTAATGCCTTTAGCAGAGAAATCTTCAGTTACCCACTTTTTGACATAATTGAAGGCAATTGGTTAAATATGATCCTTCATTTGCTTAATCAAGTAAATAAGAAGGCACAATGTCTTGATTTGTTATAACTGAACAATTCCCCTCTGCAAGTGTTACCCCCCCAGGAAAGGACCTAAGGAAGGTCCTGAGCAAACAGGATCTCCCAGATATCAACATTCTGGAAAAGCACAGAGTCTGAGATGGTGCTTCATGCATTGCTAAGAGAGAAACACATGCCAGACTCATGTGTAACTTAAGTGTCTGTCAAAGCTCACTTTTAAGCCCTGTTAAAATAGGCTTTCTATCCAGTTTTCTATCCACATTTTTTATGTTGACATTCTTGCACATGGAACCTGTAGATTTGTGGGTGAGAGAAGATCCTCTGATGAACATACCCTATATGAAAAGGCAGAGGAACAGATGTACTTTTTGTTTATATGCACAAAAAGACTAATCTACTCAGATGAATAATGATGTGCTGTTCTCCCTCGCTCATATAAGGACTTGTCCTGAAGTACTTGATTTTTGCATGTGGTAAATCAGAAGTCTGGCATCTGCTCCTGCACTGTGTTCAGTATAGGGTGGCTGAGGTTTGATTTCTGCATAGAGCTCTTAGAGACACTTTCTATGAAATGTGAGTGTTCCTGAACTGAGTGGTTTTGTTTGTAGCACAGGGCAAAAGGACATACTCACAGTAAGATTGTATATTCCACAGAAGCAAAGAAAATTGGGCTGAAAAGAGCAGGAAAAGCCATCTAATCCACTCCCTTGCTTCATGGGAAGATCAATGTTATCAAATTAACGCCCCACCTGACTCTATCTGAAGACAAAAAATAGTTATGTGTAAGAATGATCAAATTTTTTATCTTTTAACTGTAGAACTGACTTCTGAGAGGTGATGCAGCTCACCAGCCCTTAGGATTTGAGGTCCACAGCAAGACCTGAAGTATTCCTTTCATCTTTTCATATTTCCATTTTGCACATTCTACGCTGTGGACAGTGCTGATCTCCTAGTCTTATCCTAGGTCATATGTAGGTCACTCTTAAAATCAGTAATAAAGATTTGGTTTGTTTTATATTCAGTCCTTAGTTTGGAACTATAGACCATGTGCTAAATTCATAGTACAGCCTTTTGTGAAGCACCTGGAGGTATCTTGGCATGATGAGGTGCCAGACAACTTTGGTGTGATGTTGCTAGATGTGTAGAAGTTATCAGCCTGCACACATTTGCAAAGAGGACACTTACTTTTAGATATTAGTTCATGAAGTGAAAGTTTCCCATTTTGAAAAAAAAAAAAAAGTAATGTAAGCAATGGGCTATCATACATATTTTCATTCACATGCAACACATTCCTTTTGTAAATCTTAAGTGTGCCAGTGGAGTCAATTATTCCAGTTTCTCTTGCATGGTCAAAATGCCTCTTTGCTACTACAGGACTTAGCCTCCAAATTTAAAGGAAAATTAAAACCACTAACAACAAGCACTTGGTTGTCACGGGAAGGAAAGCAAGTGATGAAAAGAAAATCCTCTGATGATGTCAGTGTCAGGTACCTGAATCCAGGACCGCATGTCAAAGATCAGCTCTTATCACCTCTGAGGAGTTGTTCTGCAGGGGTGCTTTAGGAGGCATCCATAAATGCCAAACAAATGCTCATTGAGATCCATAGGATCTCATATGATTAGAGGTCCAAACAGGCCAGGGAAAGAAAGAAGCAGCTACATATAGTTTGGGAGAGGTGGACAATTTAAGGAAAGAGAGAAAGCTAAGGGTGAGGAGAGGTCTAGATGGGTAACAATCATGGAAAAAGATGAAATACAGAAAAGCAAGCCACCAGAAAGATTTACTGAGAGACTGAAGAAAACCAGAGCAACCAAAGATGTATGCTTTTCCTGGTAGAATTTTTAGAGAACAATGAGAAGAAGATGAGGTTTGTCGTGAGAAGCACCAGGGAAAATGGGAAACCCATGGGTTTCACTTACAGTGTGCCTCTTGTCCTGACTGAAGACCTGTTGCAAAAGCTGAACCCAGAACCTAGAGGAAATGGCAACCTGGATCATGGAGATGCTGTAAGCAGTTCTTAAGGAAAAAAAAAAAAAATATAGTCAATAATACCTGAGAAAAGAAGAGAAACAGAGATTTAAAAGCAGCAGCAGGGAAGGGACAAGGGTAGTGTACTTTTGGAGCTACATATGAATGTTGTCTCTTTTGCAGCTTAAGTGCCAGAACTGCTCAGCTTTGCTTCATGGTTCTCACACCTATTCTGCTCATGACACAACACTTTAATATCACCAGATGTAACCCAGATGGTACATATTAATTTATATATGGATGCTGGAAAATACATATATACTTTCCATTTGAAGTCTTTTAAGTATGATTTTTATATTCATTTGAAAATTGTTCATTTTTATTTGAGCCATAAGGCAGCCAAAATACAGCTCCCAGGTGAATGAACATTTATCTATTCCATCCTGAATGCTTCCAGGTTTCTGTGAGAATACTTTTGAAGGTGTGTGCTCATTTCATTTCAAAAATGATTCTCACTGGCTCAACAACAATGTGTTACTGTCAAACGACCGTTATTATGCTGAATGAAAATGCCGGGGAGATAAATTTAGAATATCTTTCATCTCATTTTCAATATTAACAACTGTTCCATAGACTTGCCAGCAGACCCAAGTGTGTGACAAAGTAGAATGCCTTGATTTAAGCATTTAATTATTTTTCTGTGTCAAACTTGATTTAATAAGTAATGATAATTGGAGTCGGACATGATCTTTAAATATGCAATTGAGCTTGCTCATCTGACAGAGCAGGAAGAAGAAGTCATGGTGGTGTTTGTCATAATAATCTATGAAACAACTGGTATTTCCCCAGTGTTTGGAATCACTGAGAAAAGGTGATGTAAAAAAGAAAATACGCCACTACAGGTAGAAATTCAAAACAGTGTTAAAGAACAAACTATGTCTCTTGGTTGGCAGCTCCCGGTTCCTTCCATCCCTCCACCTCACTTTTTGTCCTCTGTTTCCACCCCAAAGTGGACGTGATTTCTGCATTTGCATTTTCTAGGCTCAAAACTGGAATCCTAAGTGCTGTGTTTCTACTAGAGGTGAGTGCTTTGCCCCAGAGAGCAACAAGGCGTAAGTAAGCACCTAAAAATATCAATAAATAAAAAAAAATTATTTTTTAAGTACTACCCCACAAAGTAATCTACTATTAATTCTGTTGTGTAAAAGAAATGAAGATAAACCCAAAATCTAAGCTTTGTACCCTTAAGGACAAATGGAAAAAATATTTTCAGGACAGTCTGGTCAATTTTTGCCATAAAATGCATTATGCCATGAGAGCAGAGAAAACTTTTTCCTGGGAGAACCACATTTCCATTAGTAGAGCAGACAGTTGGGGTGGCGCAAGGGTGGAAGATAATCACAGAATTGCAGGGGTTGGAAGGGACCTCTGGAGATCATCTAGTCCAACCCCCCTGCCAAAACAGGTTTGATCTGCGGAATCAAAACCTTACAACTCATAGGGAGTTATAAAGCAGGTATGTTTAATAATCTTCAGTGTATGTGTCTGAAATGCTCAGTGTGAGATGCCTGTCCCACCTGCCCCCAACTGCTTCTCTCCCAAAGTCCCTCAAATCTCAGACCTACCCCTTTCCTTCCCACCAGCCCATTCAAAGTTGCTTCACTCCTAACAGATCCTCTCCCACAACCAGTCCATGTTTACCAAGGCTACTTAGTTCTTTTTTTATAGCTAGTAGGTGCAAATTTCCACTCTTACTTGGGGCAAAGCTAGAAAAATGAAACACATTCAAAAAAACAATAAACTGCACATGGTTAACATGATTGCATTAGAATAAACAGTGAAATGGCAAATCATTCTGCCTACTTCAGGACAGAAAACACCACAAATTCTAGACCTTAGGCAGAAACTTTTCCTACTAACATGTTGTTCTATCATCTGGTGTAAAGATATTATTTACTTTGAACAGTTTGCTGTTGGCAGCTGTTAGAGAACAGTCACTGGATTAGATGGATTATTGGTCTGACGAGATAGGACAGTGCCTTTACTCCATCCTGTCTGTCCCTAAGTAATCTCCTACAGAAACTGCATTTAGCTACTTCCCATAAGTCTACGGCAGTTGTAATTCTCTGAGATCTTTCTGGTTTGTTTTGTTCAGTATTTAAAACATACTTTTGGTAATGCCAAACTCCAGCACAATATATCAGGTATTTTTGTAAGGTACAGTCACTTCTGGAGAAAGTACCAAGGGACTTAGTAGTAGGAGATTAATGACTATGAGGACTGTAAGGTTTCCTGCAGTAGCAATGGCACACATTTTCCAGCAATCACTGCCCAACGCTTTGGAAATAAACACTCTTGCATTATGCTGTTGCCTGTTAAATATCTTGGCATTTATCTCACAGCAGAGACCATTTGCCTGTGCCAGGGTTCTGTTCCATTGACAATGTCTCTTAATAGCCTTGTTGTTTAAATAAACAAGACAAGATAATTAAGAGATAATGACAAAGAAATAGGATGTTAGTGATAATGAGTGGCAGATCCCTCTTCCACTCTAACTTCACTGAGTAGAGCAGTCCAGACTCTCTGCCTGCATTAAATCTCACAGCAACTTTTTGAGTATTGAAAGGGGTCTTTTGTCCTTTCAACACAAGAAAGTCTGAAGGAAGAGCTCAGGACTGGGAATCTGAGAGGACTGGGTGATGCAAAAGTTTTGGAAATGTAGAGAGACAGACCTGCAGCACAAAGGAAAGAGATTCTGTGTGGAGAATGACCCAGCAGAAGGAGCTGCCTGTTTGCTGCTTCACTGGTACTGGTAGTTTGGTAATGGCACGAGTGGTCCCATTCTTGCTCTGGACCAAAGCTGTTCAGTCACGCAGCCTCTTTAGGGACTGGCTTGCAAGAATGTCTCCCTGCTGATGCCAGCTACTTGGGTTGCTGTTGCCCACACAACTTTTTGATGTTTCAGCTCACACTTTTCCTTGCTATTTTCCCATAATGAGGGCAAATAAAAAGGGCTGCAGTCATCCTTTGAGCAATCCATTAGGCAAAAATTAACTGAATTGGGATATTCAACTATTCAGAGCTAGGAATAAAGCAATTTTAAATTGTATTCCTACACTTCAGACACTAATAAAATATCACAGAATCACAGAATGTTAGGG